>NC_069499.1:492731116-492748616 GCF_027579735.1 Bombina bombina
TATAGATATATATAGATAGATATATAGCTAGATATATATATATATATATATATATATATATATATATATATATATATCTATATCTATATCTATATATATCTATATCTATCTATATCTATATCTATCTATATCTATCTATATCTATCTATATCTATATCTATATCTATATATATATATATATCTATATCTCTATATATCTATATCTATCCATATATATATCTATATCTATCTATCTATCTATCTATCTATATCTATATCTATATCTATATCTATATCTATCTATCTATATCTATATCTATATCTATATCTATCTCTATCTATCTCTATCTATATCTCTATCTATCTCTATCTATCTCTATCTCTATCTCTATCTATCTCTATCTATCTCTATCTATCTCTATCTATCTCTATCTATCTCTATCTATCTCTATCTATCTCTATCTATCTCTATCTATCTCTATCTATCTCTCTATCTATCTAGGGAGTGCAGAATTATTAGGCAAATGAGTATTTTGACCACATCATCCTCTTTATGCATGTTGTCTTACTCCAAGCTGTATAGGCTCGAAAGCCTACTACCAATTAAGCATATTAGGTGATGTGCATCTCTGTAATGAGAAGGGGTGTGGTCTAATGACATCAACACCCTATATCAGGTGTGCATAATTATTAGGCAACTTCCTTTCCTTTGGCAAAATGGGTCAAAAGAAGGACTTGACAGGCTCAGAAAAGTAAAAAATAGTGAGATATCTTGCAGAGGGATGCAGCACTCTTAAAATTGCAAAGCTTCTGAAGCGTGATCATCGAACAATCAAGCGTTTCATTCAAAATAGTCAACAGGGTCGCAAGAAGCGTGTGGAAAAACCAAGGCGCAAAATAACTGCCCATGAACTGAGAAAAGTCAAGCGTGCAGCTGCCAAGATGCCACTTGCCACCAGTTTGGCCATATTTCAGAGCTGCAACATCACTGGAGTGCCCAAAAGCACAAGGTGTGCAATACTCAGAGACATGGCCAAGGTAAGAAAGGCTGAAAGACGACCACCACTGAACAAGACACACAAGCTGAAACGTCAAGACTGGGCCAAGAAATATCTCAAGACTGATTTTTCTAAGGTTTTATGGACTGATGAAATGAGAGTGAGTCTTGATGGGCCAGATGGATGGGCCCGTGGCTGGATTGGTAAAGGGCAGAGAGCTCCAGTCCAACTCAGACGCCAGCAAGGTGGAGGTGGAGTACTGGTTTGGGCTGGTATCATCAAAGATAAGCTTGTGGGGCTTTTTCGGGTTGAGGATGGAGTCAAGCTCAACTCCCAGTCCTACTGCCAGTTTCTGGAAGACACCTTCTTCAAGCAGTGGTACAGGAAGAAGTCTGCATCCTTCAAGAAAAACATGATTTTCATGCAGTACAATGCTCCATCACACGCGCCCAAGTACTCCACAGCATGGCTGGCAAAAAAGGGTATAAAAGAAGAAAAACATAATTTATGTAAGAACTTACCTGATAAATTCATTTCTTTCATATTAGCAAGAGTCCATGAGCTAGTGACGTATGGGATATACATTCCTACCAGGAGGGGCAAAGTTTCCCAAACCTTAAAATGCCTATAAATACACCCCTCACCACACCCACAATTCAGTTTAACGAATAGCCAAGAAGTGGGGTGATAAGAAAAAAGTGCGAAAGCATATAAAATAAGGAATTGGAATAATTGTGCTTTATACAAAAAAATCATAACCACCACAAAAAAGGGCGGGCCTCATGGACTCTTGCTAATATGAAAGAAATGAATTTATCCGGTAAGTTCTTACATAAATTATGTTTTCTTTCATGTAATTAGCAAGAGTCCATGAGCTAGTGACGTATGGGATAATGACTACCCAAGATGTGGATCTTTCCACACAAGAGTCACTAGAGAGGGAGGGATAAAATAAAGACAGCCAATTCCTGCTGAAAATAATCCACACCCAAAATAAAGTTTAATGAAAAACATAAGCAGAAGATTCAAACTGAAACCACTGCCAGAAGTACTTTTCCACCAAAAACTGCTTCAGAAGAAGAAAACACATCAAAATAGTAGAATTTAGAAAAAGTATGCAAAGAGGACCAAGTTGCTGCTTTGCAAATCTGAACAATCGAAGCTTCATTCCTAAACGCCCAGGAAGTAGAAACTGAACTAGTAGAATGAACTGTAATCCTTAGAGGCGGAGATTTACCCGACTCGACATAAGCATGATGAAATAAAGATTTCAACCAAGATGCCAAAGAAATGGCAGAAGCTTTCTGGCCTTTTCTAGAACCGGAAAAGATAACAAATAAACTAAAAGTCTTACGGAAAGACTTAGTAGCTTCAACATAATATTTCAAAGCTCTAACAACATCCAAAGAATGCAACGATTTCTCCCTAGAATTCTTAGGATTAGGACATAATGAAGGAACCACAAATTCTCTACTAATGTTGTTGGAATTCACAACTTTAGGTAAAAAATCAAAAGAAGTTCGCAACACCGCCTTATCCTGATGAAAAATCAGAAAAGGAGACTCACAAGAAAGAGCAGATAATTCAGAAACTCTTCTGGCAGAAGAGATTGCCAAAAGGAACAAAACTGTCCAAGAAAGTAATTTAATGTCCAATGAATGCATAGGTTCAAACGGAGGAACTTGAAGAGCCCCCAGAACCAAATTCAAACTCCAAAGAGGAGAAATTGACTTAATGACAGGTTTTATACGAACCAAAGCTTGTACAAAACAATGAATATCAGGAAGAATAGCAATCTTTCTATGAAGAAGAACAGAAAGAGCAGAGATTTGACCTTTCAAGGAACTTGCGGACAAACCCTTATCTAAACCATCCTGAAGAAACTGTAAAATTCTCGGTATTCTAAAAGAATGCCAAAAAATGATGAGAAAGACACCAAGAAATATAAGTCTTCCAGACTCTATAATATATCTCTCTAGATACAGATTTACGCGCCTGTAACATAGTATTAATCACAGAGTCAGAGAAACCTCTTTGACCAAGAATCAAGCGTTCAATCTCCATACCTTTAAATTTAAGGATTTCAGATCCTGATGGAAAAAAAGGACCTTGCGACAGAAGGTCTGGTCTTAACGGAAGAGTCCACGGTTGGCAAGAGACCAGATCCGCATACCAAAACCTGTGAGGCCATGCCGGAGCTACCAGCAGAACAAACGAGCATTCCTTCAGAATCTTGGAGATTACTCTTGGAAGAAAAACTAGAGGCGGAAAGATATAGGCAGGATGATACTTCCAAGGAAGTAAAAAATGCATCCACTGCCTCCACCCGAGGATCCCGGGATCCGGACAGATACCAGGGAAGTTTCTTGTTTAGATGAGAAGCCATCAGATCTATTTCTGGGAGTTCCCACATTTGAACAATCTGAGGAAATACCTCTGGGTGAAGAGACCATTCGCCCAAGTGCAACGTTTGGCGACTGAGATAATCCGCTTCCCAATTGTCCATACCTGGGATATGAACCGCAGAGATTAGACAGGAGCTGGATTCCGCCCAAACCAAAATTCGAGATACTTCTTTCATAGCCAGAGGACTGTGAGTCCCTCCTTGATTGATGTATGCCACAGTTGTGACATTGTCTATCTGAAAACAAATGAACAACTCTCTCTTCAGAAGAGGCCAAGACTGAAGAGCTCTGAAAATTGCACGGAGTTCCAAAATATTGATCGGAAATCTCACCTCCTGAGATTCCCAAACCCCTTGTGCCGTCAGATACCCCCACACAGCTCCCCAACCTGTAAGACTTGCATCTGTTGAGATTATAGTCCAGGTCGGAAGAACAAAGGAGCCCCCTGAACTAAACGATGGTGATCTGTCCACCATGTCAGAGAGTGTCGTAAAATCGGTTTAAAGATATTAATTGAGATATCTTTGAGTAATCCCTGCACCATTGGTTCAGCATACAGAGCTGAAGAGGTCGCATGTGAAAACGAGCAAAGGAGATCGCATCTGATGCGGCAGTCCTAAGACCTAACATTTCCATGCATAAGGCTACCAAAGGGAATGATTGTGACTGAAGGTTTTGACAAGCTGATATCAATGTTAAACTTCTCTTGTCTGACAAGGACAGAGTCATAGACACTGAATCTATCTAGAAACCTAAAAAGGTTACCCTTGTCTGAGGAATCAATGAACTGATTGGTAAATTAATCCTCCAACCATGAACTTGAAGAAACAACACAAGTCGATTCGTATGAGATTCTTCGAAAATGAGAAGACTGAGCAAGTACCAAGATATCGTCCAAATAAGGAAATACCAAAACCCTGTTCTCTGATTACAAAAAGAAGGGCACCGAGAACCTTTGAAAAAAATTCTTGGAACTGAGGCTAGGCCAAACGGTAGAGCCACAAAACTGGTAATGCTTGTCTAAAAAGAGAATCTCAGACACTAAAAGTGATCTGGATGAATCGGAATATGCAGATACACATCCTGTAAATCTATTGTAGACATATAATGCCCTTGCTAAACAAAAGGCAGGATAGTCCTACAGTAACCATCTTGAATGTTGGTATCCTAACATAACGATTCAATAATGATAGATCCGGAACTGGTCTGAAGGAATTGACCTTCTTTGGTACAATGAAGAGATAAAATAAAACCCCAGCCCCTGTTCCAGAACTGGAACTGGCATAATTACTCCAGCCAACTCTAGATCTGAAACACATTTCAGAAATGCTGAGCCTTTGCTGTGTTAACTGGGACACGGGAAAGAAAAAAATCTCTTAGCAGGAGGCCTTAACTTGAAGCCAATTCTGTACCTTTCTGAAACAATGTTCTGAAACCAGAGATTGAGAACGGAATTAATCCAAATTTCTTTGAAAAAAACGTAATCTGCCCCATACCAGCTGAGCTGGAATAAGGGCCGCACCTTCATAGGTACTTAGGAGCTGGCTATAGGTTTCTATAAGGCTTGGATATATTCCAAACTGGAAATAGTTTCCAAACTGATACCGCTCCTGAGGATGAAGGATCAGGCTTTTGTTCCTTGTTGTGAGGAAAGGAACGAAAATGATTATTTACCCTGGAAAGAAAGGGAAAGCAAAGTTGACTTAGAAGACATATCAGCATTCCAAGTTTAATCCATAAAGCTTTTCTAGCTAAAATAGCTAGAGACATATACCTGACATCAACTCTAATGATATCAAAAGATGGTATCACCAATAAAATTATTAGCATGTTATAGAATAATAATAATGCTATAAAATTATGATCTGTTACTTGTTGCGCTAAAGCTTCTAACCAAAAAGTTGAAGCTGCAGCAACATCCGCTAAAAATATAGCAGGTCTAAGAAGATTACCTGAACATAAGTAAGCTTTTCTTAGAAAGGATTCAATTTTCCTATCTAAAGGATCCTTAAATGAAGTACTATCTGCCGTAGGAATAGTAGTACATTAGCAGGAGTACAGACAGCCCCATAACCTTAGGGATTTTTGTCCCAAAAAACTCTAATCTGTCAGATGGCACAGGATATAATTGCTTAAACGTCTAGAAGGAGTAAATAAATTACCCAAATTATTCCATTCCCTGGAAATTACTTCAGAAATAGCATCAGGGAGATTAAACACTTCTGGAATAACTACAGGAGATTTAAAAACCTTATTTAAACGTTTACATTTAGTATCAAGAGGACCAGAATCCTCTATTTCTAATGCAAATAATACTTCTTTAAGTAAAGAACGAATAAATTCCATCTTGAACAAATACAAAGATTTATCAGCATCAACCTCTGAGACAGAAACCTCTGAACCAGAAGAACCATTATCAGTATCAGAATGATGATGTTCATTTAAAAATTCATCTGAAAAAAGAGAAGTTTTAAAAGACTTTTATGTATACTAGAAGGAGAAATAACAGACATAGCCTTCTTAATGGATTTAAAAAATAAAATCTCTTATGTTATCAGGAACACTCTGAAAATTAGATGTTGACGGAACAGCAACAGGTAATGTAACAGTACTAAAGGAAATTTTATCTGCATTAATAAGTTTGACATGACATGCAATACAAACAACAGCTGGAGAAACAGATACCAAAAGTTTATAGCAGATACACTTAGCTTGGTAGCTCCAGCACTGGGCAGTGATTTTCCTGAAGTATCTTCTGACTCAGTTGCAACGTGGAACATCTTGCAATATGTAAAAGAAAAAAACAAGATATAAAGCAAAATTGATCAAATTCCTTAAATGACAGTTTCAGGAATGGGAAAAAAATGCCAGTGAACAAGCTTCTAGCAACCAGAAGCAATAAATAATGAGACTTAAATAATGTGGAGACAAAAATGACACCCATATTTTTTAGCGCCAAAAAAAGACGCCCACATTATTTGGCGCCTAAAAGCTTTTGGCGCCAAAAATGACGCCACATCCGGAACGCCGACATTTTTGACGCAAAAAAACGTCAAAAAATGACGCAACTTCCGGCGACACGTATGACGCCGGAAACAGAAAAAAAATTTTGCGCCAAAAAAGTCCGCGCCAAGAATGACGCAATAAAATGAAGCATTTTCTGCCCCCGCGAGCCTAACAGCCCACAGGGAAAAAGTCAAATTTTTTAAGGTAAGAAAAAATGATTGAAACAAATGCATTTATCCCAAATATGAAACTGACTGTCTGAAAAATAAGGAATGTTGAACATTCTGAGTCAAGGCAAATAAATGTTTGAATACATATATTTAGAACTTTATAAACAAAGTGCCCAACCATAGCTTAGAGTGTCACAGAAAATAAGATTTACTTACCCCAGGACACTCATCTACATGTTTGTAGAAAGCCAAACCAGTACTGAAACGAGAATCAGCAGAGGTAAAGGTATATATAAGAGTATATCGTCGATCTGAAAAGGGAGGTAAGAGATGAATCTCTACGACCGATAACAGAGAACCTATGAAATAGACCCCGTAGAAGGAGATCACTGCATTCAAATAGGCAATACTCTCCTCACATCCCTCTGACATTCACTGCACGCTGAGAGGAAAACCGGGCTCCAACTTGCTGCGGAGCGCATATCAACGTAGAATCTAGCACAAACTTACTTCACCACCTCCATCGGAGGCAAAGTTTGTAAAAACTGAATTGTGGGTGTGGTGAGGGGTGTATTTATAGGCATTTTAAGGTTTGGGAAACTTTGCCCCTCCTGGTAGGAATGTATATCCCATACGTCACTAGCTCATGGACTCTTGCTAATTACATGAAAGAAATCTAATGACATGGCTTCCTTGTTCACCTGATCTGAACCCCATTGAGAACCTGTGGTCCATCATCAAATGTGAGATTTGCAAAGAGGGAAAACAGTACACCTCTCTGAACAGTATCTGGGAGGCTGTGGTTGCTGCTGCACGCAATGTTGATGGTGAACAGATCAAAACACTGGCAGAATCCATGGATGGCAGGTTTTTGAGTGTCCTTGCAAAGAAAGGTGGCTATATTGGTCACTGATTTGTTTTTGTTTTGTTTTTGAATGTCAGAAATGTATATTTGTGAATGTTGAGATGTTATATTGGTTTCACTGGTAAAAATAAATAATTGAAATGGGTATATATTTGTTTTTTGTTAAGTTGCCTAATAATTATGCACAGTAATAGTCACCTGCACACACAGATATCCCCCTAAAATAGCTATAACTAAAAACAAACTAAAAACTATTTCCAAAACTATTCAGCTTTGATATTAATGAGTTTTTTGGGTTCATTGAGAACATGGTTGTTGTTCAATAATAAAATTAATCCTCAAAAATACAACTTGCCTAATAATTCTGCACTCCCTGTATATATATATATGTAAAGGGAGTGCAGAATTATTAGGCAACATTCACAAATATACATTTCTGACATTCAAAAACAAAACAAAAACAAATCAGTGACCAATATAGCCACCTTTCTTTGCAAGGACACTCAAAAGCCTGCCATCCATGGATTCTGTCAGTGTTTTGATCTGTTCACCATCAACATTGCGTGCAGCAGCAACCACAGCTTCCCAGACACTGTTCAGAGAGGTGTACTGTTTTCCCTCCTTGTAAATCTCACATTTGATGATGGACCACAGGTTCTCAATGGGGTTCAGATCAGGTGAACAAGGAGGCCATGTCATTAGATTTTCTTCTTTTATACCCTTTCTTGCCAGCCACGCTGTGGAGTACTTGGACGCGTGTGATGGAGCATTGTCCTGCATGAAAATCATGTTTTTCTTGAAGGATGCAGACACTATTTTTGACTTTTCTGAGCCTGTCAAGTCCTTCTTTTGACCCATTTTGCCAAAGGAAAGGAAGTTGCCTAATAATTATGCACACCTGATATAGGGTGTTGATGTCATTAGACCACACCCCTTCTCATTACAGAGATGCACATCACCTAATATGCTTAATTGGTAGTAGGCTTTCGAGCCTATACAGCTTGGAGTAAGACAACATGCATAAAGAGGATGATGTGGTCAAAATACTAATTTGCCTAATAATTCTGCACTCCCTAGAGAGATTAGAGGATTAGAGGATTAGATAGATAGATATATATATATATAGAGAGATAGATATATATAGAGATAGATATATATAGAGACAGGGCCGCCACTAGAAATTTTGGGGCCCCTGACTTAACCATTGATCAGGGCCCCCCCCCCCCCCCTCCTTTGACATGTGCAATTTTTGACCAAGTGACTAAAACGTATATGCACTTTATTCTTAAGTGTCTATTTAAACTTGGAAATGTTGTAAAGGTAGTAACATACACTGAAACACACACTCACACATAAGGATTCACATATAGACACTCTAGCAAACACGCAAAGAAACTCGGACACATTCACCCAAACAGACACTTAGCAATTGTTTACATTGACCTGACAAGTAATGAGGTAGACTACAGTTTTGTAAAAAAGGAGATTTAGAAAACAAAATATGGAGTTCTGATTATCTTTTTGTAAAGGAAGATGCCAACTAAATAATGACAACAGCATGCAGTGGCTGAAAGGAAGGGCCCTGAACTGCCTAATAATTTAAAGGTTAAATGGTAGATTGGTGACTTCCGGAAAGGTCTCATTAGTCTCAAAGTCTGTAGAAAGATGTGAATAATCAGTAGTAAGGTCAAAATGTCCTAAAAAGGAACAGACAATGGACACACACACACACACACAAACTCAAACTTGCACATACACCCAAGGAAACACCAACAGAGACAGCCTCAGAAAACACACAAAGACATACACACACAGAGATACACCCACAGAAAACACAGAAAGACATACACACACCCTCACAGAGACACCCACAGAAAATACACACCCTCCCAGAGACCTACACAGAAAACACAGAAATACATACACAAACACCCTCACAGAGACATCCACAAAAAACACAGACATACACACCCACCCTCACAGAGGCATCCAGAGAAAATACACAAAGACAAACACACGCCCACCCTCACAGAGACAACCATAGAAAAAGCTCAAAGACATATGCACACACCCTCACAGACATCCACAGAAAATGCACAAATACATACACACCCACACTCACAGAGATACCAACAGAAAAAAAAATACATACACACTCATAGAGACACAAACCAAAGCACAAAGACATAAACACAGACACCCACAGAAACACTCACAGGAGGAAACATTTATGCACCTTGCATCCCCTAAATCAACAGTGTGTGACATGCATGATAAAAAAAATGCAGAAATTAAGAGATCACTTTTTAAAGAATCATATTTGTAAATGTGCAATCAAAAATAATTCTGTGAATTCAAAATTGTACAATAATGATCTGGGTAGATGGCTAGATGAAGAAAATTACTTTTAAAAGGTTGACATATGTTTGTTTCATATTTCCCCCATTTTCCCCAACCAAGAGCACCACTTCAAATATAGCGTACAAATGTTCCCATATGTCAGCTGTACTTGTGGATTTTGAAAATGCTGTACTCTATATGGTCTTGGTGGAACCATAAGCTGTGGTACTCATACCATTAGATCTGGTTAAATGCAGGTTTTAAGCTTGTTGGTATGCATTTCAAAATTAAGTCAGCTGTAGAGTAAACTGAACAGTTTTAAGTTAACCTGTCTCATTTCCAACACTGAGCAATCTAAGTCTGAGAGTATAACATGTTATGCAGATGTAAAAATCTTAGATAAAATGCCTCCTTGTATCTGGAAAGTCCTTGCATAAAGGGGCAGTAAACTGGAATGTAATATATATCATTTGTGTATTGAGGAGGAAACATTTCTGCATGGTTTTAAATATAGAATTTCTACAGCATTGTCAAATAATCATAAATACACTGCTGCTAAAAAAAAATGTGTTTTTATGGACCCCTGGCCCCACCATACAACTACTACCACACTAAAGTTACAATCTTAAATTGCACAAAGAAATAAAAAACATTTGCTAAGTAATTCCTTCCTCCTCTGCAAATGAAAGTGATCAGCCGTTCTGACTCAGGCACACACTCTACAAACAAAGTGCCAAGTCTGTCTCACACTGTGCATAGCGGTTTAGTGCACACTCAGAAATCCTCTCAAATGCTAATACTTTACTCCTTGTAATAACATTTCCCATGCTCAATTAGTACTCTGCTGTAGTACCCACTGGTGGCTGCCAAAATTAAAAAAAAAAAAAAAAAAAAAAAAAAAATTTTTTTTTTTTAGTTCTTGCCTCATGGGCCCCCCCTAGCCCATTGGGCCCCTGACAGGAGTCACCCCTGTCACCCCCTGATGGCGGCCCTGTATAGAGATATATATATATATATATATAGATATAGATATATATATATATATATATATATAGATATATATATATAGATATATAGATATATATATACATCAAAACAAGCAGCACTCCAAAGGTCTTATATCCATATATCACCTTTATTTAAGTGAACGTTTTCGGGCTACAAAGAACCCGTCCTCAGACTTCCAAGGCTATGTAAACTTACCACCACGCTGTGTTATATCCACCACCAAACAAACAATGAACTACGCTCTCCACGTTAGATGCGCCTCCCCTGCGAGTGACGTCATCCGCCGTGGCAACGTAACAGGGACTGAAATAAAATGAATACATTTAGACAACTAATGCACAAATAAACAAGCATAGGCAATACACATCCTATTCTAATATCGGGCAATAGAAAAAATGGAAATATAACCTGTAATAATGTTGTGCAGTTCCTAGTGCCGTACCACACATGTCCCGGCGGTTACCATAGCAACCTATATCAACAATGTAGCACATTCAATGCGGCATATGTGGAGGGCAACATGAGAACTACAAACATATTGGTATAACATACTGCAACCAAAGCATAGCTGCAATAGACCATCTATATATGCAAGTACAGTAATAAATACCTCAACATACTAACAAAGGCCAATTATAATAGACGGCCCTGTAATTATAATATAGGACTAAAGCATAAGGGTAAGACAATATTGTCAAAACTAACATAGGTTGCTAAATAAACTCTATTAATTAACTATATGCCATACCAAAAAGAAAAATGAAAATAAAATTAGAATGATTCTGGACTCTCAACAGAGACATCCATTTTTAGCAGAGACTTATAAGAACACATGCCAGTCCAACTGAGTATTCAGTCCATAGGGGACCAGGGTATTCAACTCAAATGTCCATTTGGCTTCCCTTTGTAGCAGCATACGGTTCCTATCTCCTCCTCTTGATAATGGCGGTACATGGTCAATGATAGTGTATTTAAGATCCATAACAGTGTGCTTCATTTCCAAAAAATGTCTGGCTACTGGTTGTTCCGATGCCCCTTTCTTAATCGCTGTCTTAATAGCAGATCGATGATTTGCCATGCGTGTACGTAGGTCATCTGTAGTCTTCCCTACATAATATAGTCCACAGATACAGTGTAAGAGGTACACTATATGTGTAGTGGTACACGTCAGGCGGAATCTGTGTTTGTACATTTTGCGTTTGTGTGGATGAGTGAAGCATGATCCAGTTATCAATCCTCCACAAGTAGTGCAGCCAAGACATCGAAATACACCTGGTTTTTTTATGTCCAGCCATGTAGCTGTTTTGTAGCTTTGTACAGGGTCAGTGTTAATCAATAAGTCCCGCAAGGACTTCGACCTTCTGTAACCCACCCTGGGTGGTTGTGAGTTATACAGAGGTAGGGATTTATCAGTATTGATGATCTTCCAATGCTTGTTTAAGATATCCATTAAGGGACCCTTATCCCCTGTAAAAGTAGTCACAAATGTCATTCTTCCATCCTCAATCTTAGGATCTCTATCTGGAAGTTGGCAAATATTGTCACATTGTTCTTTCAACAATTTATAAGGATAACTCCTTGTTCTAAACCGCTGTACCATCTCTTCCAATTGTAAATCTCTGTTACTTATTTCTGAGTTGTTCCTACTCACTCTCAGCAATTGCGATTTCGGCAATGCTCTCTTCAATGCCGGGGGATGGCAACTGGTGTAATGTAATAGGGAATTTCTGTCAGTTTCCTTTCTGTACAGTGTCGACTGGATTTTCCCATTCCCTTTATATAATCTAACATCCAGGAAATCGATTTGTGTTCTACTATGCACCATTTTGAACTTCAGAGCTACATTAGCCTCATTCAATTGTTGATACCAAGTCTCCAGGTCCTCCAAAGTACCAGACCAAATGAGAAACAGGTCATCTATATACCTCTTAAAAAATCGGATGTTCTTGACCTGAAACAATGTCGTCCCAAACTCTTCAAAATGGGCCATAAACAAGTTGGCATACGATGGGGCCATATTCGACCCCATCGCCGTCCCTTTCCTCTGTAGGTAAAAAGATTGTTCAAATCTGAAGAAATTGGTAGTCAGACAAAACTCTAGAAATTGAAGTAGGATCTCAGGAGGGGGTCCAATATAGGGATGTCTGCAGAGATGGAAAAAAACAGCTTGTAGTCCTTCTTCATGTGGGATTACAGTATATAGACTAGTCACATCTAGTGTGACTAGCCATATATCCTCGTCCAAATCCTCCAAGTTTTGTAGCATCTCAAGAAGTGCCATAGAATCTCTCAAATAAGATGGTGTATGGTATACAATAGGCTGTAGAAATTTATCTACAAACGTAGCAAGAGGTTGCTGTAATGAGCCTATAGAGGACACGATTGGTCTTCCCGGTGGAGGAGAGATTCCCTTATGTATTTTAGGAAGGGTATATAGGACCGGAGTTCTGGGGTATGTCACTAATAGATAGAGATAAGTATCCCTATTAATGAACCCCTGGTCATATACCAATTTAGCATATTCATCCAGCTTTTTCTTGAATATTTGTGTAGGGTCACCAGTTAGTGGTCTATACGTATTCTCATCCGCAAGCTGTGACAAGATCTCTGTCCTGTAGTCCTTATAGTTAAGGATGACCACTGCCCCACCCTTGTCGGCCTCACGTATAATTAGCTCTTTATTGCCTGATAGATTTCTTAATACCTTCCAGTCTTCCTTTGAGAAGTTATTGAAAGTCTCTCTTTGATGTGTACTAATAGAATGATTCATATCATCCTGTATTAATCTCGTAAAGGTATTAATGCTGGAATTGTTGAAAGGAGGGGTATATGTCGACTTCTTTTTCAGTTGGTCATATTCCATTTCAGATTCCCCAAATGTCTCCTTTAAAGAGAGTAATCTTTGAAATTTTTTGGTGTCAATATAGAACTCAAATGGATCAGTTCTGCTGGTGGGAACAAAAGTGAGTCCTTTATTCAAAATTTTTATTTCAGAGTCACTCAAGGGGTAATCACTCAGGTTGACTACTATGTTATTCGTCATTTCCGAGGGTGTAAGGGTGGTCTTCCCCTTGTACCCCCCTCTCCTTGTCTGCCCCCTCTTCCTCTGAAGTTTTTTGAGCGAGTTGTCACTCCTTGGGGGTGTTGGGGGTGTTGAGCTACCTGAGTAGGATTCTGTGGTTGATCTGTATCAGAGCCTGAACCAGACCCTGAGCTCTCTACAGTAGTCAAATCCTGAGGTTTATAGTATCGTGCCCGTCTCCTCCTAACAAAGTGTTGTCTCTGTCTCTCACTGGCCGTCATTTGCCATAAATAGACTCTTTTGTCCCGATAGTCACTTATTACAGCCTCCAATTTCTTATTCTTAAACTGAATTAAATCAGTTTCATATTTCTCAAGCTTGCTCTGGAGTTTGTTTATCCAATCCTCTGTACTGTCAGCCTCCAATCTAGGTAAATTTGGTAATTCATAGGCTGTAATCTCTGCCTTAATTAGTTGTAATAATCTCCCCACTTCTTGTATGACAAGTAGTACAAGATCTAAAGAGCATTTGTTTTCAATGCTGCACCATCTGTCACAAAATGAGGGATTGTTTCTGCCCAAAGTGGGTACATTCCTGATCCTAAATCCTCTAGGAATGAAACCTCTGCGGTAGTACTCTGAGAGGTATGCCCCATGCAAAGTTAGATCTTTTTCTTTTTGTTTAAGTTTTAATAGATGTGTATAAATATATGCTGGTTTATCCTGGTTTATATAGATATAGATATATATATATATATATATATATATATATATATATATATATATATATATATATATATATATATATATAGATATATATATAGATATATATATATATAAACAAGTTAACGTCCAGCACCAATTCTGTCCTCGGTAAGGGTGCAAGCAGCCGCTGTCTCACCTTGACAGGTATTAATATGCAAAATAGAAATGGCTGCAGCACTCCAAGTTGTTTTTTTATAACATTTTTATTACAAGCAGTGAAATACAGGCGACGTTTCGGGCTTCTGCCCTTTCTCAAGCCAAGTGATTAGTACATAATCCAACTCCACCTTTTATAGGCAGTCCATGTGACACAACACAGGTGTAAATAATTACAATTGTGATAATACATATTCTTTCAACAGAATAAAAATAATCAATAAACAGTGATTTTGTTTCATAATCATAACTATGCATTTTTTATATACAAAAAACCTTGTGATTTTCAATTTATGTAATTCTTTAAACACCTTCTTATTATTAAATATTTAGTGTTACTGTGAGGAAAATATAAAGTGACCTTAACAGTTCATTATCTTATCTGTGAATTATGTGAGACAATTTCACGTTAGTGATTTTTCATTACTATTCATTTATACTATTTAAAAAAATCTTTATTTTATTAAAAACAGTAATCAAACTAACAACTAAATTCTAATCTTGCAAGATATGTTTTATCTCTGATGGATGTTAAACAGGGGAATGCATACACTCTAATATTCTTTACTATATGTAAACCATAACAACAGCATTCAAAATAAAACCCTTACATTTTTTCCAAACAACCTATTTTTATATTATGTTATTCAGCACATCTCTTTTTTCAAGTTGTTCTCTTTTCTTTATGTGAATCTTGATCTAAATCATAGAGAGAAAGTTTACAGTAAATTATCACAATCAACTCATTATAGAAACAAGAACAGGTTATAGTCTTTATTTAAACCTTTAGGGTGCATACTTTCTAGTCTATTGATCCAAATAACCTCTCTCTGCTGTAGTTTTTTAACCCTATCCTGTCCCCTTCTCTGTATTGGAACATGTTCAAGGATTTGAAACCTTAACTGGTTAACATTATGGTTTTTCTCTTTAAAGTGTGCAGATACAGGTAAATCTGAAATGGCCTTACGTATGGTGTATTTGTGTTGTGTGAGTCTGTCTTTCATTTTTTGGGTAGTTTCCCCTATGTATATTAATCCACAGGGACATTTTAGAGAATATATGACATGATCCGTTTGACAAGTAAACAAACCATTAATCCTATACTTTTTACCCGTGTATGGGTGGACAACCTCACTGCCTTTGATCACACAGCTACAATGTGAACAATTATAACAGGGAAAAGTGCCTTTCTTTTTTGAAAATGACATTCTTGTCTTACTACTACCTATGTCGGTTTTGATTAAATAGTCCTTTAAATTTTTAGGTCTTTTGTATGATAGCAATGGAAAAGATTGAAATTCTTTTATATCCTGATAATTATTTTTTAAAATATGCCAATGTTTTTTGACAATACCAGATATCTGCTTACTATTGACATTGTATGTACTCACAAATGGAATTCTCTCCATCTGTTTGTTTTTCAATGTTTTTTGTAAAAGTTGATTACGAGGGATTTGATTGACCTTTTTTAATTCATCATCTAATATTTTTATCGGGTAACCCCTTTGTTTAAATTTTTGTCCCATTTCAAGTAACCTTCTATTACATACATCTTCATCGCTCACTATTCGTTTAACACGAATGTATTGTGATTTCGGTAGAGATTTAATTGTATTTTCTGGATGACAACTTGTATATGATAGAAACGTATTTTTGTCAGTTTTTTTAACAAAAAGATCAGTTTTAAACTTATTTTCTTCTATTGCTACAGTCACATCCAGAAAATCAATACATTTTCTATCATACTGCATTGTGAATTCAATATTAGCCGGGTTAGAATTAATTTGTTTAAGAAACACCTCAAGAGTATCTTCATTGCCTAACCATATCATAAATACATCGTCTATATAGCGCCACCATACGCAAGCATGCTGTTTAAACAGTTCATTAGAATAGATGAAATCATCTTCAAATGTGCCCATATATATGCCTGCGTATGGTGGCGCCATATTAGCACCCATAGCGGTGCCTCTCTTTTGCCGGTAGTACATGTCACCGAATAGAAAATAATTGTTGTTCAATACAAATGCCAATAACTCGATTATAAAATTAATTTGTGAACCTGTATATATTTGTTCCTTAACCAAGTATTGTTTCACTGATTGTACACCCCCTACATGGGGAATACTTGTGTATAGATTTTTAATGTCTAAGGTGACTAGAATCGGGTTTTCTTGGCCATTTAGTTTAATCTCATTAAGCCTATTGAGGAATTCAGTAGAATCCTCCAAATAAGATGATAGTTTGGACACTATTGGTTTAAGTATTTTATCTAGAAAAGTGGCTATATTTGACAAGACTGAATCAACGCTTGCCACAATGGGGCGTCCCGGTGGATTAATGAGGGACTTGTGGATTTTAGGAAGTATATATATCAGGGGAGTGATACATTCTTTCTTTAGCAAATATTGACTTAGTTTCTGGTCAATGATACCTTTATCTAGGGCATTTTGGACAATAACTTTCAATTCATTTTGTATTGTTTTTAATGGATTATTTTCAAGCTTTTCATATACCTCGGTGTCCCTTAATTGATTGTTTATTTCTTCTATGTATTTTGTTTTATCCATGATTATAATTGCCCCGCCCTTATCCGCTTTTTTAATAATTATATCAGGGTTATTTATAATTTTATTAAGGGATTGTTTCTCCTCAACTGTTAAATTGTACTTCATTTGTATCCCCTTATGTACTCTGATATTATATTTAAGTTTTTCTATATCCTTATTTACCAATGTGATATACGTTTCAATAGGATGATAATTTGTAGGCGGAATAAAGCTAGAC
>NC_069499.1:492756116-492806116 GCF_027579735.1 Bombina bombina
ATTAATAATTGTAACTTTGTTATATGTAATCTATATGGCCCCAATGCTTTCTCTCCGGCTTTTTGGGACTCTATTAGAAGCAAACTATTCTTATTTTCAGCAGCTAATTTAATTTTAGGGGGAGATTTCAATATGACATTGTGCCCTATTTTGGATAGATTATTGCTAAAAAATTTACGTGAAAACGCCAAATTGGCAAAATATTTTAAACTTTTCTGTCACGAACTAAGATTAATTGATATATGGAGATTTAAAAATCCAGAACAACGTAGTTTCACCTGTGAGTCCAAATCCCATATGACACTCTCTAGAATTGATATTTTTTTAATTTCTAAGTCACTTGCTCTTTGCAGATCAGAAGCTAATATCTACGATATTACTATTTCTGACCATGCAGTAATCTCTTTCACATTGACGGCTAGCTCCCCCTCTAAGATGCCTAATACATCTTTCTTCTTTCCGCGGTATCTGGCTGACAGCCCGAGGTTTGGCAATTGGTTAAAACAAAAGTGGAAGGATTATGTTACCTTTAATGTCGGGCAATTTAGTAAACCAGAGGTCTTTTGGGAAGCAGCAAAAGCTGTCTTGAGGGGGGAAATTAAACTCTATTTAGCTACATGGAGGAAGAAAACTTTGGAGCAGGAATTACAATTAGCTGCTCAAGTCAGAAATGCGCTCGGGAAATTTTATAATGACAAGACAAAAGATAACTGGGACAGATACTGTAAATTAAAAAGGGAAAGAGACATCTATTTAAAACAGAGGTCCCAAGAAGAAGAATTAAAGTTAAATTATCAATTTAGAGGCCACTATGGGAACTCTGCTAAATTTTTGGCTAGCATAGTAAAAGTTAGGAAAAATAAGAATTTAATCTCGGCTATTAAATTTAATAATGTGAAGTATTCTAATACAGAGGATATTAGTCAAGTTTTCTTTAAGGTATTTGAAAAGCTGTACTCAGAATCTGAGGTAAATTTGGATAATGCAGCAAATTTTTGGTCCGGTCTGAAACTTCCGGGTGTTACGGAAGAGAATCTGCTAGATCTTAATAGGCCTATTTCAGAGGAGGAAGTTTTGGAGGCTATACAATCAGCTAATATTAATAAATCTCCCGGACCGGACGCGATTCCGGTAGAGTTTTATAAAATATTAAAGGAAGAAATCAAGTTATCGTTAGTTAATTTGTTTAATTATTATTTTTCCTCCGGTAAGTCAATGTCTAATTATTTTTCTGCTGCACGTATATCTCTGATTCTAAAGAAAGGTAAGGATCCTGGGTCATATAGACCTATATCTGTACTTAATGCCGATTACAAATTGCTGACGGCTATTGTTTCGACAAGACTGGCTAAATTATTAGATGGGATCATACATCCTGATCAAACTGGATTTATGAAGGCCAGGAACTCCCTTAAGAATATCCGTAAAGTTACCACTTTTCTGGACTATGCTTGGAATTTAGATCCTGAAAAGGAGGAATTTAAGAAGATTAGGGAAGCAGCTATTTTGACTGTAGACGCTGAGAAAGCCTTTGATGCAGTGAATTGGAATTACCTGTTTACGGCTCTTGAGCATTTCGGATTTAGGAATCAGTTTCTTGAATTTGTTAAAAATTTATATAAAAATCCGATTTCCTATCTCTGCATCAACGGTTTCTCTTCCCAATACATATCACTCAAAAGAGGAACTAGGCAAGGATGCCCTCTATCCCCCCTGCTTTTTAACTTGGCATTGGAGCCATTTGCCATTTTGTTACGGGATAGGTTACCAGGAATCCCACTGGGTCACACTAGACTAAAAACGCTTTTGTACGCCGATGATCTGTTAATATTCTTGGATAAGGCTAAACATTATATTCCTATAGTGTTACAATTATTTAAGGCTTTCTCCTCCTTTTCAGGATATAAAATTAATTTTGATAAGAGTGAACTCCTCTGGATACATAAGAACGGCTTCTATTGGGGAGAGCATCCTTTTAAAGTAGTTGAGTCCTTTCGGTATTTAGGGATTATTCTTCACAGAAATCCAGCAAATTGGTACAAACTAAATTTCCCCCCAGTCTTGTCGAAAATTAAACATGACCTAGAAAACTGGTCCTCTTTGCCAATATCATTATCTGCAAGGGTTAATTTGATTAAAACTTTTATTTTCCCCAGAGTTTTATATCTTCTTCAGAATCTTCCGTTACTAATGACTAATAAAGATATTAGAGATGTACAATCTTGGCAATCTAAATTTATATGGGGCAATAAAAAGCCTAGGATTAGTTTGAACAAGTTAATGCAGAAACGTTCTCAGGCAGGGCTTGCCCTCCCAGATTTTAGGTTATATAATTGGTCCTGTCTAGTCAAATTGGCCTGTGATTGGATTACAGGGATAGACAAATTTGTTTCAGTAGAACTGGAAACTTTTTTGATTTCTCCCCTCTCTCTAAAAGCTATTCTTCACTGTCCGGTAAAAAAATTGCCTTCGAATCTTAATAAATTGATCTCTTTCAAAAACGTTATTATAGCCTGGCATAAAATCTGCCGAGTATGAAAAATTTCTCCATTATTCTCTGAATTTCTCCCGATAACAGGTAATCCCGAATTTATTGCGGGTTTAAACCAGAGGGTGTTTAGATTGTGGGCGGAGGCAGGTCTGATATATGTTCATCAGTTATTTGATTCTAATCAGTTAATCTCCTCAGAACTATTATTTCATAAGTTTAATTTACCCCATTCAAATTTATTTGCGTATTTTCAGCTACGTCATTATATATTTTCGCAAAAGTGGAATACTGAGGTGTTTGTGGATTGGTTGGATATTAAGAATATAATCCGTCAATTCTCTTTGGGTCACTCCTCTATATCCCTGATTTATGATATTCTCCTGGCTAAGCAGGGGGATCTCAATTTGGATAAATTATATACTTTTTGGAAGAGATACTTCCCACAATTGGACGAGAATAGGATAGAGTACAGCTTCCGAGAGTTAGGAAAATTACAAATTTCGATATCATGGAAAGAAACGCATTTAAAATTAGTCAACAATTACTATCTCTCTCCCGCTAAGATGGCTAGATTTTTTCCCACCCAAAAGTATGTCTGTTCACGGTGCTCTTTGGATAAGGCTGATATTTTTCATATATTCTGGTCTTGCCCTAAGATTCAACAATTCTGGCAAAAGATAAGATATTGGTATAGTAAACACTATAAAGATATGATTCCGATAGCTGCTGAGGAGATATTTTTTTTAACCAATGCTGATTTGCGCCCTAAGCGTGTGATAAAAATACTTAATACTATTATTTTAACTGCAAGACAGTTAATTGTTAAGGGCTGGAAAGACCATATAGCCCCCAGGGTTTCAGAGTTTCTTAAAGAAATTCAGTTTCAAATTTTATTTGAATCCTTTCACACTAAATCCTTGACGGACAGTAGAATCAGAGTTTTCCTTATGGATTGGCTTCCGCTAATTATATCTTACCCGCTCCAGGTTCAAAGGCGTATTTTACAGCCTTTCTTAAATACGATAGCTTTCTTAGAATTGGTTATATTAGGACTGTTTCCACCATTATGGGTATCCGGTTACCGGGAGATTACTATATGAGATAGGATTTAAGGATTATTCTGGAGAGAAAGGGAAGGGGAGAGAAGGGGAATGGGTAGGTAGTTAGTGACAAGACATTAAATATTAAGGTCGATGGTTACGTATGGTGATGTTGGGTGGCGGAGGAGGAGGGATAAGAAAAGAAAGATATATCTTCATTTTTTTTTTTTTCTCTCTTTCTTTCTTTTTTTTTGATTGTTTGGTTAGTATTTAAAAAAAAACAAAAAAAACTCCAGTGATGTTATGAATGTCAGACACTAGTAATTATTTTGTTTGAACTACTGTACTGTGAACCATTTACTTTGCTTTCTCAAATGTACTAATCCATGTATGTAGGCCTGCTGGGGCTATTATTTTGAAATGTATTCTGACATATGTTTATTTTGTTTCTCACTTTTTGCTGGAATCATTAAAAAATATTTTAAAAAAAAAAAAAGATGAGAGATAGAGAGAGAGAGAGAGAGATAGATAGAGAGAGAGAGATAGATAGAGAGATAGATAGAGAGATAGATAGATATGCAAAAAACTTTCCTTATAGATTGCTCCCAGACCAGAAATAATCACTGTTTAAGGCACAACACAGACACATGAATCAAGGTAAAGCAAATTGATCATACCTTTATTTTGGCATGTTGGACAAACACTCGACAAATGTAAGCGGTGTGACTACCAGGAGACACAGGTGTGTGGAGTGTGACGTCAACTGACGCGTTTCACGCCCTTCTGGCGCTTTGTCAAAGATATGGAGGTGTGTGTAGTGAGCATACTTTATGTGAAAGAAAACTCCTCCTTTTGTGATGTCATAGTAGCAAACTGTGTAATCAAAATAATTAGTACCTATATGTGATAAAGTGTATTAGAAAGTGTTGATAAGTGTATATTTTAATTGAAATTTGTTACGTGTATTAATTTAAAGTGAGTCGCTATTTAAAATTTTTTTTTATTTTTATTAAAAGATACTAACTTATGATACTATACGGCTCATACATATTGCTGACCAATAGCAAAGAACAAAAGAATTCCTATAGTTGCATTGTACTGTATTTCTTCTACTGAAATTTTGCAACATTACTGTTTTTTAGTTATTGTTGTGATTTGTTGATATGTGTTTTGTTCTTTTGTTTCTAAAAGTTTTGATACTTTTATTCATATACACATTCAGAACCTTGCGGTTTTCCTTTTGTCTGAAATCATGTCAGTCTTCTTATTAACCCTCTGTCACTGTTTGGAGTTAGTACGTTATATGTATCTCTACTTTTTAGGAGTTTATCTTCTTACATAGCGGGGGTTAACTAGATATATTAGAGCCGATAGTTCATATCAACACTAAAATATTACAATACTAGAATTTGTATACTTAGTGTGAATAAACAGTTTTTGAACTTTACACCTGATATTATAATTTGTCAATTTAAATAATTATATATCGTTCATTGTTAGTAAAACCATTTTGGCTTTTGTTTCACTACTTGAATATAGAAACCTGCATATTATTTATTGGAATAAATAGTGATGTTTTTTTATTATTATTATTATTTTATATTTATTTGGGCTTTCAAGGCTTAAACACATAATAAAATAGAGATGATGGGACCGGTGTTTGGGAAGTAAACAAATATTCTTAAACTAGTTTGGTTCTGTTGTAGTTATCGAAATTTTGATTTTTAGTTATTGTTTAATTTAATTTTTGCATGTTAGTGCTTTAATTCCCTTGATACAAATCAAGGTCCCATCTGGAGTTTATTCCTTTTGGCTCTTTGGTTGCTAGTTTAAATATCCACTTTGCCTCTCTATCCAATAGTTTCCTGAATCTATCTCCTCCTCTCTTATTTGCTGGAATAAAATCAATGGCTTGGAATTTAAAGGCTGTTTTGCTTTCTTCAATGGTTATTCTATGATTGGCATAGTGTTTAGCTACTGGTGTTTTGGGTGGATCCTTTTCTAATGATGTCAAATGCTCACGTATTCTATCCTTCAGAAAACGACTAGTACAGCCTGTGTATTGTTGCCCACAGATTTGGCAAGTTATTAAATACACCACATATTTCGAACAGCAATCTAGTCTATATTTGATATTGTAGATGCTATTATTTGCTGATGATGTAAAAGTATTTGCAAGGTGACAGTGTTGGCATATGCCAAATCTGTGGGCAACAATACACAGGCTGTACTAGTCGTTTTCTGAAGGATAGAATACGTGAGCATTTGACATCATTAGAAAAGGATCCACCCAAAACACCAGTAGCTAAACACTATGCCAATCATAGAATAACCATTGAAGAAAGCAAAACAGCCTTTAAATTCCAAGCCATTGATTTTATTCCAGCAAATAAGAGAGGAGGAGATAGATTCAGGAAACTATTGGATAGAGAGGCAAAGTGGATATTTAAACTAGCAACCAAAGAGCCAAAAGGAATAAACTCCAGATGGGACCTTGATTTGTATCAAGGGAATTAAAGCACTAACATGCAAAAATTAAATTAAACAATAACTAAAAATCAAAATTTCGATAACTACAACAGAACCAAACTAGTTTAAGAATATTTGTTTACTTCCCAAACACCGGTCCCATCATCTCTATTTTATTATGTGTTTAAGCCTTGAAAGCCCAAATAAATATAAAATAATAATAATAATAAAAAAACATCACTATTTATTCCAATAAATAATATGCAGGTTTCTATATTCAAGTAGTGAAACAAAAGCCAAAATGGTTTTACTAACAATGAACGATATATAATTATTTAAATTGACAAATTATAATATCAGGTGTAAAGTTCAAAAACTGTTTATTCACACTAAGTATACAAATTCTAGTATTGTAATATTTTAGTGTTGATATGAACTATCGGCTCTAATATATCTAGTTAACCCCCGCTATGTAAGAAGATAAACTCCTAAAAAGTAGAGATACATATAACGTACTAACTCCAAACAGTGACAGAGGGTTAATAAGAAGACTGACATGATTTCAGACAAAAGGAAAACCGCAAGGTTCTGAATGTGTATATGAATAAAAGTATCAAAACTTTTAGAAACAAAAGAACAAAACACATATCAACAAATCACAACAATAACTAAAAAACAGTAATGTTGCAAAATTTCAGTAGAAGAAATACAGTACAATGCAACTATAGGAATTCTTTTGTTCTTTGCTATTGGTCAGCAATATGTATGAGCCGTATAGTATCATAAGTTAGTATCTTTTAATAAAAATAAAATTTTTTTTGAAATAGCGACTCACTTTAAATTAATACACGTAACAAATTTCAATTAAAATATACACTTATCAACACTTTCTAATACACTTTATCACATATAGGTACTAATTATTTTGATTACACAGTTTGCTACTATGACATCACAAAAGGAGGAGTTTTCTTTCACATAAAGTATGCTCACTACACACACCTCCATATCTTTGACAAAGCGCCAGAAGGGCGTGAAACGCGTCAGATGACGTCACACTCCACACACCTGTGTCTCCTGGTAGTCACACCGCTTACATTTGTCGAGTGTTTGTCCAACATGCCAAAATAAAGGTATGATCAATTTGCTTTACCTTGATTCATGTGTCTGTGTTGTGCTTTAAACAGTGATTATTTCTGGTCTGGGAGCAATCTATAAGGAAAGTTTTTTGCTTATTATATACCTGGAACGGGCAGCCTGGTCTGCAAGTCTGGGTTTGTGCCGGGAGAGGCGCCGGCACAGTGTTTCCTGTGTGTTCCTGCATAGACCTTACCTCTTTAGTCCTTGAACTCTCACTCACCTGTATATATATATATATATATATATATATATATATATATAGATATATAGATATATAGATATATAGATATATAGATATATATATATATATAGATATATATATATATATATATATATAGATATATATATAGATATAGAGAGAGAGAGAGAGAGAGAGAGAGAGAGAGAGAGATATATATATATATATATATATATATATAGAGAGAGAGATATAGAGAGATAGATAGAGATATAGAGAGATAGATAGAGATATAGAGAGATAGATATAGAGATAGATAGATGGATATAGAGATAGATAGATGGATATAGAGATAGATAGATGGATATAGAGATAGATAGATGGATATAGAGATAGATGGATATAGAGATAGATGGATATAGAGATAGATGGATATAGAGATAGATGGATATAGAGATAGATGGATATAGAGATAGATGGATATAGAGATAGATGGATATAGAGATAGATGGATATAGAGAGAGATGGATATAGAGAGAGATGGATATATAGAGATAGATAGAGATATATATATATATATATATATAGATATATATATATATATATATATATATATATATATATATAGAGATATAGATATATATATAGATATATAGATATAGATATATAGATATATATATATATATATATAGATATATATAGATAGATATATATATATATATATACTCAAAAAACAAAGTATTGCAGTCTTTGAAATTCCCTTTAAGAATTTTAATCCTGAGGAAATTCTTAAAGGGAATTTCAAAGACTCTCATGAACGAAAGACGTTTGAGATTAAAATGATCACACATTTCAATACCAGAAATTAAGGACTTAATGTAGACTCTGGCTTTCTCACACACTACCATAACTTTCTATAATCTCTCATTTTATGGTCCTATATTGGTTTCTTTTTCCTTTTCCTCTCATCTGGCCTATTTACTCTCCTCTGTTTATTTATTCTTTCTGGCTATTCTCAGCTATTTTCTCCTTCAGACACATTCTCTGCTTTTATGACCCCCCCTCTCACCCCCTCTCTCCCTTCTATTTGTTGTATGTGATGTGTATCTATATCAGAATGATCAGTATTGCTTTAGACCTGAGGAAGAGAGGAAAACTCTCGAAAGCTTGTCTTTTAAATATTATGTTAGTCCAATAAAAAAGGTATCACTGCATACTGCAATACTTTGTTTTTTGAGCATCTATCTACTGGACTAACACGGCTACTCCAATCTTCACTATATATATATATATATATATATATATATATATATATATATAAATAAATAAATATATAAATATATATATATATATATATATATATATATATATATATATCAATGCGTCAGCTCACCTAAAGCTATATATAATGATGTAACCTTGGTAAACTGAATAAGGATGACCAAGGGTGCATGGAGTCATAAAGGAATTAATGTATATATTAAAGAAAGACAGTATGTCCTAGCCGGCACATACATATACCTATCCTAGATAGTAAATATATCCTGCAATACAGCTGCGTGAGCAAGGTGTGATAGTCCCAAGGTGACAGGTACCCCTATCCCAGAGATAACCACAAAATATAGCATATATCAGATTAAGTGTTTGTCTTGGCTACGTGGGACATGATATGGATATTTGATATCATCAGCGGTCCCTGCAGTGGTTGTGTGAATGACTGATTAACTGACTTTACCAATGCTTTATACCTGCATGCCTTGCTTAAAGTTTGTTGGCATGTCATCGCTATGTCTCCTCATTGCATATGTATGATTCCTGACCATTGCTACTAACATCTTATGACAACGAACTTATAAAAGATGAGGATGGGTGGATCATTATTATTATTATAAGTACGGTTCAAGGTCTATATGTGACTGTTACGAAGATACTGGATATGAATTACATATGCAGTACACGGACTATTTGAGCCCGTTAGTTTTTTAAGGTGCACCACAAGTATTACTAGTCAGGATCCAATGGCCATTGGTTGTTAGTTATTAATTGTATAGGTTGATTAACTGACGATTAATCACTTATATCTGAGTAATTGTGCACATCAATAAATTAATTTCATCTTATATATGTTATATTTTGTGGTTATCTCTGGGATAGGGGTACCTATCACCTTGGGACTATCGCACCTTGCTCACGCAGCTGTATTGCAGGATATATTTACTATCTAGGATAGGTATATGTATGTGCCGGCTAGGACATACTGATATATATATATATATATATATATATATATATATATATATATATATATATATATATATATGAAACAAAGAACTCCTTGGCACTCCAAAGGTCAGAATAAGATAAAAAGTTCCTCTATTAGTTAGCGCAGCTTAAAAACATAAATCCACATACAGCAGCCTAGTAAAATCATACATGGAAAAGGAAAACAGGGGGAACATCACCCTCCTGTGACATCATACGCGTTTCATGCCTCTGGGTCACTTGTTCACTGATGGAGAACAGGTGGTGAATAGGCTCTTTATAAGCAGTATCACATCCAATGAAAAAACATTAATTAACATATCAAAGATTAACCCCTAAGTTACCCTTACTAAATATGACACATCACAAGTATTGCTGACGTTCTATCATGAACATAAATTAACTGGGTAATTTGTTAAATTTCACATCTGAATGTAAACAACAAGCATACATATGAAATTAAATACAATCAATTTGAAGTAGGTGATATATAGAAATATACACATTAAAATGATCATGATATAAATAAGTAAATATATGTATATCTTATATTCTATGCACCATATTATAAATTACAATTAATTGAACATATGTATTAATTTCTTGAAGTTATTTTGCTGATATGAACAAATTGAGATACTCCACAATTAATTTGATAATTTTTAATGTTGGATAAACAGATTGACATCCATTCTGGAATTTAAACCTGTGGGCACCCTGGTTTTGAGATGGAGAATCCAAAAAAACCTCTCTTTCATCTATTTTTTTTTTCTCTGTTTCCACCCCGGGGATGCCTAGATTTGAAATCTATACCTTGAGTAATGCACTGAGTTAAGATTATATCTGAAATGTTTGGCTGTAGGAGTTTTGGACTCTGGATCCTCAATGGATCTGAGGTGGCTCCATAACCCGGTCTTTTAAGGACCTCTTGGTACGTCCTATGTATTGTATATTGCATCCTTGGCATGTTAAAAGATATACTACATGGGTACTGTTACAATTTATGAAATGGCGTATTTGTCAAGTGCTTCAGATCTACAAGTACTGCCCTGAATAATATGTGAACACGTCTTACATCGAGATGCATTGCATCTAAAACAGCCATTACGTTTTTGTAACCATGTGCCACTTGTTACTCTAGGCAACATGGAGGGAGACAATATATTTCTGAATGTTTTCGCTTAGCGCGACACAAACCTACAGCCCCCCTTCACAATCTTACTCAACTTGTCATAATTTTGGAGTATAGGGAGACTTTGCTTGATTAGTTTACAGATTTTACCATATTCGAGACTATATGGGGTAGTAAAGATAGGAGTGGAAGAATACTTCTTCCTCTTGATATCCTTTTTATATGTAAGCAGCTCTGTCCTGGGAATTTTATCTATGTCCAATTTAGCTTGTGCTAATACTGCTTTTGGATACCCACGTAATCTTAACCTCTTCATGGTGTCAGCTGCTTTCTGTTCATATATAATGGGATCTGAGCAATTACGCTTCACCCTGATAAGTTGACTCTTGGGAATAGATTACAAAAGATGGGGAGGATGGCAAGAATCATATTTGAGGATGCTATTGCCTGAAGAAGGTTTACGGTATAGTTCTACCTGGATGTTTCCATCAATTGGTCTCATGGTTGCATCTAAAAAATTTAAAGATTCCGTACTGGATTCGATGGTGAAAGTGAGATTCAATTTATTATGTGATACATAATGATGAAAACGATTGATAGAATCATAATCTCGATCCCAAACAAATATCAAATCATCAATGTAACGCCCGTAATAGGCGATATTTTTGCGAAAAGGGTTTCTATCTCCAAAGATATGGAAAAGCTCCCACCATCCTAAGAAAAGGTTGGCGTATGATGGCGCAAATTTAGCGCCCATCACTGTTCCACATCTTTGGAGATAGCAACGACCCTCAAAAAGAAAAAAATTATGTGTGAGTAAATATTCAATAGCCATAAGTAAAAAAAATGATGGTAGCTTTATCATAGTTGGACCTGTGTCTCAAGAAAAACTCAAGCGCTTCTAAGCCCTTGTCATGAGGAATGGACATATATAAAGAAGAAACATCCATCGAAATGAGAGTATAGTTGGATTTCCACAGGATACCCTGTATTTGTTTGATAAAAGATGTGGTGTCCTGTATGTAGCTGGGAAGTGCCAACAACAAAGGTTGCAAATACATGTCAACCAATTCTGATAAGGGTTCATTAAGAGACCCTATACCCGCCACTATTGGACGACCTGGGGGATTGAGAGGGTTCTTGTGTATCTTGGGGAAATAGTGAAACACGGCTGTGACAGGCCAATCAGGCAACAAATATTCAAACATATTGGCAGTAATAATTCCATTGTCCATGACATATTTCACTATTCCCACAAGTAAATCCTTGTAGGATTGGTGGTAAGGATGCAGTAAGTGTTTGTGTCTGATAATTGACAGGAGGCCTCCAGTACATAGTCTTGCCTATTTAGAATTACTAGGTTGCCTCCTTTATCGGATTCTCAAAGCACAAGATTCTTATTGGAGTACAATTGTTGAAGAGCCCTATTATCGGACTCAGCAAAATTATTTTTGTTGTAATGAATCCTATTAGTCCTATCATCACTATCAGTTTCAGAAGGTACAGGAATAGTCCTTAACTCAGAATCTAGTTTAATTAGTTGGTTTTCTATAGTCTGTTGGAAAATATCCAGAGAATTGCATCTGGTCTGAACTGGATAAAAAGTGCTCCTATTTTTTAAACTAGACACATCTATATCCTGTGGAGATGGACCATATCTAAAATTGTCTCTATCCGCTAATTGTAAATCCTCCATATCTTGGATACAGCATCTCTCCCCAAAAGTCAGACTGCACTCAGGATTATCTCCCGGTACAATAGGGGAGACATTGTTTACTTCATCTAGAAAAAACCCTGATTCAGAACCATCTGTCAAAAAATGCTTTTTGAGAGTAAGTAATCTCACAAATTTGTTGAGATCTAAGATGGTCTGAAACAGATTAAAATGACAATGGAGAAAAACTAAGTCCTCGTGACAATACTCTCTCTTCAACCTGATTAAGAGTGTAATCAGACAAGTTGATCACATCTTTTGTAGATATCTGTGTGTTTGATTCTTCCTTATCCTCTGTGGGTATCTGTTTTTTCTAGGTCTACAGCGGTATCCGTTTTGGCCCACTCTACGTGTTCTTTTCTGGTAGTTGGTTTTAAAATGGAGTGAGGTGGGCCTGATCCGTTTTTTGACTGTCCTTGTAATGAAAAATCACTGTCTGAGGTGTCATAATCATATTCGGTATCGCTAAAAGATACCTTTTTATCTTGTTTAGATTTTTTATATCTAAATGTTTTGCTTTTATTGTTGTTAGAGGTTAAAGCCCTATGAGACCATGAATATACGTTGTCTGAATCATAATTCATTTTGTCCCTATTAATTTTTTGTGACTTAAAATCCCAAAGTTCCTCTTGGAATTTATGCATATTTGCTTTGAACTGGGTATCATAAAAACTAAATTCAGGGTCCATCTGTACCTGTTTTAATTCTTCTTGTAAATCTTGCATTTGTTTTATTAGTGCCAATTAATTAGTATGGTCATTAGTGTTTGTGAACATGTGGAAAGTGCTGTGTTCCACTCCTCAAACTTGAGACATGTAACATGAAATGATGGGAACTTTTTGATCCTAAGACCCCTAGGTATATGTTCTCTTTGCTGATAAATGAGAAAGGTCTTGATGTCCATTTCGAACCGAATGTCTGTTTTTCTTAGACTATCCATTTGTACAAATAGACTCTCTAAATCATGTTCTGCATCATTTAACCAAGATTGTAACATGTCAGCAGAGGGATCTAGCGTTTTTGTGAGATCTTCACACATATATATATATATACAACTTTAACAGGTAAGTCCAGCACCTTTCTTAATGCTATTTTTTCAGCAACCTTTTTTCAGATTACAACAGTGCACGATCACTAAGTGGGGTCTGCCAGCCCACATTTAAAGATATGGAAAAAGCAAGATAGCGTCAGCACCTCTTCATATAAAATTTCACTTTATTGAGGTTTCAGACAAAGATAAAAACAGCGACGTTTCGAGTCAACACAGACCCTTAGTCATGCAATGGATTATGGGAAAAAACACCTTCTTTTATAGCACCTGTGTATCAATTAACTTGATTTGCCTACATATAATCAAAATGCCATTTTGGAATTTTTGACCCCTAACAGGTCAGAATGATTAGTGAATAATCTTTGTATCTAAATTACAATTTTTCTTTTGATGCAAGGTTTATATTTGGTGATTTTAACCCAAGACTATGTTGCAACATATGTGATACAACCCACATTTTTTAAAAACATATTATACAAAGTTACAAAACAATTTTACACTAATACTTATAAAAACAAATGAAGATCATAGTCTTTGTTTAGACCATTCGGACTGAGTGTTTTTAGATGCTGTATCCACCATACCTCTCTTTTCTTTAACAGTAACTCTCTGTTACCCCCCTCTCCTTTGTTTTGGTATGTGGTCAATTATTTGGAATCGTAGCTGGCTAACTGTATGTCCAGCATTGATAAAATGTGATGACACAGGTAGTGTCATGTCCTTACATCTAATGGAAGATTTATGGGCACTTATCCTATCCTTGATAGGGTTAATGGTCTCTCCCACATAGCCCCGCCCACATGGACATTTCAGAATATACACTACATAATCAGTATAGCATGTATACAAGCCTTTAATTTCACGTTTCTTGTTATCATTTATTTGTGCTATGTATTTCCCCTTAATCATGGAATTACATTGAGCACAGTTAAGGCAGGGATATGATCCTTTGTTAGCTGTTGTAAGATAGTTTATGGTCTCTTTCTTATTAGTACCTACATCAGATTTTACAACTAGGTCTCTAATATTTTTGACCCTCTTAAAGGAATTAATTGGTGGTTTTTTAAATTCCTCAATGTGTGGATTCGTTTTGTTCAATATATACCAATGTTTTTTAACAATTTTTGTGATATTATTACTAAATTGATTATATGTTGAAGAAAAAATAAGTTGTTTTTTATCAATCTGCTTTTTGTTTTTGCTTTTATTAGATGTTACATCGTTTGGTTCTCTAGTTTTTAATTTAACTGTTTGTTCATTAGTGGTTATGACAGCTTGTGGGTAACCCCTATCTAAAAAATTCTTTCCCATTTGTTTTAATCTTACTTCTTGTAGATCTTTTTCTTTTACATTACGCATTGTTCTTATAAACTGACTCTTGGGGATGGCGTTAAATACCCTATCTGGGTGATAGCTGTCAAAATGAAGCAATGTGTTACAATCTGTTGGTTTACAGTATAGATCAGTTACTAAACAGTCATCTTTTTTGTATACCAAAGTATCAAGATAGCTTATTTTGAACTGTGAGTGGCTGATTGTGAATTGCAAACTTGTTGTACAATTGTTTAATTCCTCCACAAAGTTCTCAAGGGACTCCAATGTGTCCCCCCATATGCCAAATATATCATCTATGTAGCGTAGCCATATTTTACAGTGGCTTTGATATTCATTGTTTAAATAAACATATCTGTTTTCAAATTGGCTTACGAATATATTGGCATATGAGGGGGCCACATTGGAGCCCATGGCGGTTCCCTTCTTCTGTATATAATATGTGTCTTGGAACAAAAAATAGTTAAGATGTAATATTATATTCAACATATCTTCTATGAAATCACATTGAGCATTAGTATATATCTTATCTTTTTTGATAAGATCCAATACAGATTGAACTCCTGATTCGTGTGGAATTGAAGTGTATAGACTCACTATATCTAGTGTAAATAATATATCCTTTTCACTTATTCTTACTTCATCTATTCTAGTCAGGAAGTCCCCTGTATCTTTTAGAAATGATTGCTGGCCTGCCGCTATTGGGTTCAAAATTTTATCTAGAAAAATTGCTATGTTTGCAAAAACTGATTCCGTGCTTGCCACTATGGGTCTACCCGGTGGTTCCTTAAGATTTTTGTGAATTTTCGGGGTGGTGTAAAATACAGGTGTAATGGGGTCTATTTTTATGAGAAATGTGGCTAAATTCTTGGTAATAACTTTATTTTCCAAAGCCTTGTCTATTACTGCCGTTATTTCTTTTTTGATGTCTGGTAAAGGGTCATGGTCTAATATAAGATATATTCCACCATCTGATAGTTGGGACAAAATTTCCTGTATGTAATATTCCTTATCAAGGACCACTACCGCACCGCCCTTATCTGCATTTTTAATCTCAATTAGATTGTTATTGGATAGGTTTTTAAGGGCCTTACGTTCTGCTGTAGTGACATTGGAACTCATTCCATATTTAGGTGTTATATATAATTTATGGATATCCTCTTGAACTAGCTTAATGTATGTTTCAACTCCAGAGTTGGAAGTACTGGGTACATATTTAGATTTATTTGTCAGTCCTAATGGTCTAGTGTCAAATGTGTCCCTCTCATTTACTGTGTTGCTAAATACTTTATCAGTGTCTACAATATTACCAAAGTATGCTTTCAACGTTAAATTTCTAAAAAAACGATATAGATCTTTCTCTATGGTAAATTGATTAGCATGTACAGTTGGACAAAAGGATAGCCCTTTATTAAGGACACTTAGTTCATCTTTAGTGAGTTCATATTTTGAAATATTGATGACTAATGTCTCTGCCGGGACTGGCATCTCGCACTGGTTGGTGCCATTACATATCGTATCATTTGATGTTATACTATATACGTTACCACTCCCGGCAGTTTGTTGTAATGTATCGGAAGTCCCATTTATTTCTTGCGACCCTTCGGGAACCGTTTGTTCCTCAACCTGTTCGATTGCCGGTGGTCGGGGTTTCCAGCTCTTATGTTTCCGTCCTCCCCTCCGGTATCGGTATCTGTGCCCATGTATAAAAAATCCTCCGATGAGGATGAATCTGTGGCTGTCGTTGTCTTTTCTATGGCGTGTCTCCTTCCTCGCCATGCTCCGCGTCCTCTTCCTGGTCGCCTCCATCCGACGTCATGAACCTCTTCCTCATTGGTCCAGCGGTACACGTGATTTGCCTTGTAATCCTCGTCATCTCGATTGAACTTATTTCTCTTAATCTCCTTTAACTCCTTCTGGTAGTCGTCAAGGATCTTGTCAATCTCTTTCTTTGTCTTTAGCAAATCATCAGCAGAGAAGTGAGTATTTACTTTATTTTCACTTTCAGATACCACTCTTTTTTGTATCTCAATCTCTTCCTGCAGGCATTCCACTGTCCAAACAATGATATCGAATGAACACTTATTCAATATACATTCAAATCTTTTTTTGTATTTATCATTGTTAGTCATGATTGTCGGTCTCAGCTTTATTCTTAAGCCCCTTGGAATTCGTCTGACACGGAAATATTCCGCAAGGGTGACACTGTGTAGTTCATATGACAGGAGCTTTTTCCTTGCCTTTTCCCACACTTTGACAATGCTGGCATTTGATATTCCTTTCAAAAAGTCTCTTGGACCTCTGGCTAAAGCCGTAATTCTTGAAGCATCTAAATCCGAATATGAAAAAACATCCGTGTCTTCATCTGTTACCTCCATTTAGTTCTCAGGTGCACGTAACTTGTAGCAGGAAAGTATAGACACAACTTTAACAGGTAAGTCCAGCACCTTTCTTAATGCTATTTTTTCAGCATTTTTTCAGCAACCTTTTTTCAGATTACAACAGTGCACGATCACTAAGTGGGGTCTGCCAGCCCACATTTAAAGATATGGAAAAAGCAAGATAGCGTCAGCACCTCTTCATATAAAATTTCACTTTATTGAGGTTTCAGACAAAGATAAAAACAGCGACGTTTCGAGTCAACACAGACCCTTAGTCATGCAATGGATTATGGGAAAAAACACCTTCTTTTATAGCACCTGTGTATCAATTAACTTGATTTGCCTACATATAATCAAAATGCCATTTTGGAATTTTTGACCCCTAACAGGTCAGAATGATTAGTGAATAATCTTTGTATCTAAATTACAATTTTTCTTTTGATGCAAGGTTTATATTTGGTGATTTTAACCCAAAACTATGTTGCAACATATGTGATACAACCCACATTTTTCCTAAATGGCATTTTGATTATATGTAGGCAAATCAAGTTAATTGATACACAGGTGCTATAAAAGAAGGTGTTTTTTTCCCATAATCCATTGCATGACTAAGGGTCTGTGTTGACTCGAAACGTCGCTGTTTTTATCTTTGTCTGAAACCTCAATAAAGTGAAATTTTATATGAAGAGGTGCTGACGCTATCTTGCTTTTTCCATATCTTTAAATGTGGGCTGGCAGACCCCACTTAGTGATCGTGCACTGTTGTAATCTGAAAAAAGGTTGCTGAAAAAATGCTGAAAAAATAGCATTAAGAAAGGTGCTGGACTTACCTGTTAAAGTTGTGTCTATACTTTCCTGCTACAAGTTACGTGCACCTGAGAACTAAATGGAGGTAACAGATGAAGACACGGATGTTTTTTCATATTCGGATTTAGATGCTTCAAGAATTACGGGCTTTAGCCAGAGGTCCAAGAGACTTTTTGAAAGGAATATCAAATGCCAGCATTGTCAAAGTGTGGGAAAAGGCAAGGAAAAAGCTCCTGTCATATGAACTACACAGTGTCACCCTTGCGGAATATTTCCGTGTCAGACGAATTCCAAGGGGCTTAAGAATAAAGCTGAGACCGACAATCATGACTAACAATGATAAATACAAAAAAAGATTTGAATGTATATTGAATAAGTGTTCATTCGATATCATTGTTTGGACAGTGGAATGCCTGCAGGAAGAGATTGAGATACAAAAAAGAGTGGTATCTGAAAGTGAAAATAAAGTAAATACTCACTTCTCTGCTGATGATTTGCTAAAGACAAAGAAAGAGATTGACAAGATCCTTGACGACTACCAGAAGGAGTTAAAGGAGATTAAGAGAAATAAGTTCAATCGAGATGACGAGGATTACAAGGCAAATCACGTGTACCGCTGGACCAATGAGGAAGAGGTTCATGACGTCGGATGGAGGCGACCAGGAAGAGGACGCGGAGCATGGCGAGGAAGGAGACACGCCATAGAAAAGACAACGACAGCCACAGATTCATCCTCATCGGAGGATTTTTTATACATGGGCACAGATACCGATACCGGAGGGGAGGACGGAAACATAAGAGCTGGAAACCCCGACCACCGGCAATCGAACAGGTTGAGGAACAAACGGTTCCCGAAGGGTCGCAAGAAATAAATGGGACTTCCGATACATTACAACAAACTGCCGGGAGTGGTAACGTATATAGTATAACATCAAATGATACGATATGTAATGGCACCAACCAGTGCGAGATGCCAGTCCCGGCAGAGACATTAGTCATCAATATTTCAAAATATGAACTCACTAAAGATGAACTAAGTGTCCTTAATAAAGGGCTATCCTTTTGTCCAACTGTACATGCTAATCAATTTACCATAGAGAAAGATCTATATCGTTTTTTTAGAAATTTAACGTTGAAAGCATACTTTGGTAATATTGTAGACACTGATAAAGTATTTAGCAACACAGTAAATGAGAGGGACACATTTGACACTAGACCATTAGGACTGACAAATAAATCTAAATATGTACCCAGTACTTCCAACTCTGGAGTTGAAACATACATTAAGCTAGTTCAAGAGGATATCCATAAATTATATATAACACCTAAATATGGAATGAGTTCCAATGTCACTACAGCAGAACGTAAGGCCCTTAAAAACCTATCCAATAACAATCTAATTGAGATTAAAAATGCAGATAAGGGCGGTGCGGTAGTGGTCCTTGATAAGGAATATTACATACAGGAAATTTTGTCCCAACTATCAGATGGTGGAATATATCTTATATTAGACCATGACCCTTTACCAGACATCAAAAAAGAAATAACGGCAGTAATAGACAAGGCTTTGGAAAATAAAGTTATTACCAAGAATTTAGCCACATTTCTCATAAAAATAGACCCCATTACACCTGTATTTTACACCACCCCGAAAATTCACAAAAATCTTAAGGAACCACCGGGTAGACCCATAGTGGCAAGCACGGAATCAGTTTTTGCAAACATAGCAATTTTTCTAGATAAAATTTTGAACCCAATAGCGGCAGGCCAGCAATCATTTCTAAAAGATACAGGGGACTTCCTGACTAGAATAGATGAAGTAAGAATAAGTGAAAAGGATATATTATTTACACTAGATATAGTGAGTCTATACACTTCAATTCCACACGAATCAGGAGTTCAATCTGTATTGGATCTTATCAAAAAAGATAAGATATATACTAATGCTCAATGTGATTTCATAGAAGATATGTTGAATATAATATTACATCTTAACTATTTTTTGTTCCAAGACACATATTATATACAGAAGAAGGGAACCGCCATGGGCTCCAATGTGGCCCCCTCATATGCCAATATATTCGTAAGCCAATTTGAAAACAGATATGTTTATTTAAACAATGAATATCAAAGCCACTGTAAAATATGGCTACGCTACATAGATGATATATTTGGCATATGGGGGGACACATTGGAGTCCCTTGAGAACTTTGTGGAGGAATTAAACAATTGTACAACAAGTTTGCAATTCACAATCAGCCACTCACAGTTCAAAATAAGCTATCTTGATACTTTGGTATACAAAAAAAGATGACTGTTTAGTAACTGATCTATACTGTAAACCAACAGATTGTAACACATTGCTTCATTTTGACAGCTATCACCCAGATAGGGTATTTAACGCCATCCCCAAGAGTCAGTTTATAAGAACAATGCGTAATGTAAAAGAAAAAGATCTACAAGAAGTAAGATTAAAACAAATGGGAAAGAATTTTTTAGATAGGGGTTACCCACAAGCTGTCATAACCACTAATGAACAAACAGTTAAATTAAAAACTAGAGAACCAAACGATGTAACATCTAATAAAAGCAAAAACAAAAAGCAGATTGATAAAAAACAACTTATTTTTTCTTCAACATATAATCAATTTAGTAATAATATCACAAAAATTGTTAAAAAACATTGGTATATATTGAACAAAACGAATCCACACATTGAGGAATTTAAAAAACCACCAATTAATTCCTTTAAGAGGGTCAAAAATATTAGAGACCTAGTTGTAAAATCTGATGTAGGTACTAATAAGAAAGAGACCATAAACTATCTTACAACAGCTAACAAAGGATCATATCCCTGCCTTAACTGTGCTCAATGTAATTCCATGATTAAGGGGAAATACATAGCACAAATAAATGATAACAAGAAACGTGAAATTAAAGGCTTGTATACATGCTATACTGATTATGTAGTGTATATTCTGAAATGTCCATGTGGGCGGGGCTATGTGGGAGAGACCATTAACCCTATCAAGGATAGGATAAGTGCCCATAAATCTTCCATTAGATGTAAGGACATGACACTACCTGTGTCATCACATTTTATCAATGCTGGACATACAGTTAGCCAGCTACGATTCCAAATAATTGACCACATACCAAAACAAAGGAGAGGGGGTAACAGAGAGTTACTGTTAAAGAAAAGAGAGGTATGGTGGATACAGCATCTAAAAACACTCAGTCCGAATGGTCTAAACAAAGACTATGATCTTCATTTGTTTTTATAAGTATTAGTGTAAAATTGTTTTGTAACTTTGTATAATATGTTTTTAAAAAATGTGGGTTGTATCACATATGTTGCAACATAGTCTTGGGTTAAAATCACCAAATATAAACCTTGCATCAAAAGAAAAATTGTAATTTAGATACAAAGATTATTCACTAATCATTCTGACCTGTTAGGGGTCAAAAATTCCAAAATGGCATTTTGATTATATGTAGGCAAATCAAGTTAATTGATACACAGGTGCTATAAAAGAAGGTGTTTTTTCCCATAATCCATTGCATGACTAAGGGTCTGTGTTGACTCGAAACGTCGCTGTTTTTATCTTTGTCTGAAACCTCAATAAAGTGAAATTTTATATGAAGAGGTGCTGACGCTATCTTGCTTTTTCTATATATATATATATATATATATATATATATATATATATATATATATATATATATATATATATATATATATATATATATATATATATATATATATATATATATATATATATATACACACACACATATACATATACACATATACATACATATATATATATATATATACACATACACACACACACACACACAAATCCGCAGGTGCTCAAATCCATAGAAATAGACACACTGTATAGTAAACCAGGCATTCTTGCTTAATTCGAATAAATTATTTATTATCCGGTACAATACGGTATTCCCAATGTTTCAGTCCTCACATTGGACCTTTGTCAAGGGTACAAATCTGTCAAAACAGTACACAGGTAATAACAAAAAGTGCTACTTACATATTTACGCCCCACATGCAAACACAGAACAAATCATCAAAACTGGAAGTGATGTCATACCTGATCCGGGTCCGGCTATCACATACTTCCCCTTCATTAACCAAAGACTTTAAGGCCCCCAGTTCAAACAACAAGCCAATCAGAGCAGCAAGGCATAACTAACGCCCTGACAACCAAATCTCCAAATATTGGTCACCAAGCACTCACGTTTGTTTAAATCATCTGCCTAGGTGCGGTGCATATAAATACACTTGCAGCAACGATGGAGACCGCACTCATAGGACTTATAAACATTCACCTTAGTGATTTTTAATAACGTAACGTTTCGGGGTCTCCCCCTTTGTCAAATATAAAAAATTGCAGTACACATACCTCAATAAATACCCCATACCCGAACACCAGCATCCAGATCTGCCCGCTGTGACTTCCGGTAGCGTCTCCCAAGCGTAACTGCGCATGCGCTGGGCGGCACTAAGGAAGCCCATACGGGCCAACTGTAAAACCAAAAGTGAAAAGCAAGACCGTAACTAGGCAACGGTCAAAAACAAACATCTTTAGCGAAACAGAACAGCCTTACTAGCTAATCTAATACAATATGCACCCCTATATCTCTACTTTAATCAATAAATTATGTAAACAGAGTGAACATTCTGCTATGGACTTTCTCCACTCTTAATGCAAGTCTCCATACTCACATTTTATATTAAGGCATAATAATGGGGTCAAAATAATACTGCATATAGTGACAGGCACTCACTATACATAGCTAGCATATCTAGCAGCAAATTAAAGGAATATAGCTATGCAGATACAGTTATGCAATGTACTCTACCCCTATCAGATAGTATATAAACTCTTAATCAGCACTAAATAGGCTATGCTGTTATATGACACTTTAGAATGATAAACTAATACAAATCTCCACTATTGTTATTTCACCAAAACAGGAGACACATATCAGGAATTTCATAAGCAGATTGAAGAAACAAATCTTAAGCATATTAGAAAACCATGTTATACACACATCATGCATGTTATAAAAAGCATTGCAAATCAAAGTGTGTATTCAGCCCTTTTGGGATCAACGTATCCAGGGTGTGGATCCACCTGGACTCCTTCTGTAACAGCACTCTTCCCCAGTCCCCCCCCCTCTTGGTAGGGGGGGGGGTAAATGGTCAATGATGACATATTTTATGTCTTTCACTGTGTGCTTATTGCTTGGCAAAATGTCTGGCGACCGGTTGTTCAGAATCACAATCCATAGCAGAATGTTCACTCTGTTTACATAATTTATTGATTAAAGTAGAGATATAGGGGTGCATATTGTATTAGATTAGCTCGTAAGGCAGTTTTGTTTCGCTAAAGATGTTTGCTTTTCACTTTTGGTTTTACAGTTGGCTGTATGGGCTTCCTTAGTGCCGCCCGGCACATGCACAGTTACGCTTGGGAGACGCTACCGGAAGTCACAGCGGGCAATCTGGATGCTGGTGTTCGGGTATGGGGTATTTATTGAGGTATGTGTACTACAATTTTTTATGTTTGACAAAGGGGGAGACCCCGAAACGTTATTAAATATCACTAAGGTGAATGTTTATAAGTCCTATGAGTGCGGTCTCCATCGTTGCTGCAAGTGTATTTATATGCACCGCACCTAGGCAGAGGATTTAAACGAGTGCTTGGTGACAAATATTTGGAGACACATACACAATATAATAAAAGGCCAAGTGTGTTTGTCCAAAGCCTTCATACGCAGTAGAGACTGCGCACGAGGACAAACACACCTTGCCTTCCAACTGACCTGGTGTTGTGTGATTGAGTTGGCGTGGGCGTAGTCAGCCGGTGTGACGTGGGCGGGGCCAGATGCCAAGAGACAGAGAGCTCTAAAGAGAGGGGGAGAGAGACAGAACGCAAAAGAGGGGGTGAGAGCAAAAGAGAGCAAGGGGTGGGTCCGCTGTACTGCAAAAAAACATAATTTATGCTTACCTGATAAATTTATTTCTCTTGTGGTGTATCCAGTCCACGGATCATCCATTACTTGTGGGATATTCTCCTTCCCAACAGGAAGTTGCAAGAGGATCACCCACAGCAAAGCTGCTATATAGCACCTCCCCTAACTGCCATATCCAGTCATTCGACCGAAACTAGCCGAGAAAGGAGAAACCATAGGGTGCAGTGGTGACTGTAGTTTAAAATTTAGACCTGCCTTAAAAAGGACAGGGCAGGCCGTGGACTGGATACACCACAAGAGAAATAAATTTATCAGGTAAGCATAAATTAGGTTCTCTTGTTAGGTGTATCCAGTCCACGGATCATCCATTACTTGTGGAATACCAATACCAAAGCTAAAGTACACGGATGAAGGGAGGGACAAGGCAGGTACTTAAACGGAAGGGACCACTGCCTGTAGAACCTTTCTCCCAAAAATAGCCTCCGAAGAAGCAAAAGTATCAAATATGTAAAATTTTGAAAAGGTATGAAGCGAAGACCAAGTCGCCGCTTTGCAAATCTGTTCAACAGAAGCCTCATTTTTAAAGGCCCAGGTGGAAGCCACAGCTCTAGTAGAATGAGCTGAAATCCTTTCAGGGAGCTGCTGTCCAGCAGTCTCATAGGCTAAGCGTATTACGCTTCGAAGCCAAAAAGAAAGAGAGGTTGCCGAAGCCTTTTGACCTCTCCTCTGTCCAGAGTAAACAACAAACAGGGAAGATGTTTGACGAAAATCTTTAGTCGCTTGTAAGTAAAACTTTAAAGCACGGACTATGTCCAAATTATGTAAAAGACGTTCCTTCTTTGAAGGATTAGGACACAATGATGGAACAACAATCTCTTGATTGATATTCTTGTTGGAAACTACCTTAGGTACAAACCCAGTTTTTGTACGCAGAACTAATTTATCTGTATGGAAAATCAGATATGGAGAATCACATTGTTAAGCTGATAACTCAGAGACTCTATGAGCCGAGGAAATAGCCATCAAAAACAGAACTTTCCAAGATAAAAGTTTGATATCAATGGAATGAAGGGGTTCAAACGGAACTCCTTGAAGAACCTTAAGAACCAAGTTTAAGCTCCACGGAGGAGCAACCGGTTTAAACACAGGCTTAATTCTAACCAAAGCCTGACAAAAAGCCTGGACGTCTGGAACCTCTGCCAGACGCTTGTGCAAAAGGATAGACAGAGCAGAAATCAGTCCCTTTAAAGAACTAGCTGATAATCCTTTATCCAGACCCTCTTGGAGGAAGGACAATATCCTAGGAATCCTAACCTTACTCCATGAGTAATTCTTGGATTCACACCAATGAAGATATTTGCGCCATATCTTATGGTAGATTTTCCTGGTTACAGGCTTTCATGCCTGTATTAAGGTATCAATGACTGACTCGGAGAAGCCACGCCTTGATAGAATCAAGCGTTCAATCTCCAGACAGTCAGTCTCAGAGAAATTAGATTTGGATGATTGAAAGGACCTTGTAGTAGAATGTCTTGTTTCAGAGGCAGAGGCCAAGGTGGAAAGGATGACATGTCCACCAGGTCTGCATACCAGGTCCTGCGTGGCCACGCAGGCGCGATCAAGATCACTGATGCTCTCTCCTGTTTGATTTTGGCAATCAGTCGAGGGAGCAGAGGAAACGGTGGAAACACATAAGCCAGGTTGAAGAACCACGGTGCTGCTAGAGCATCTATCAGCGTCGCTTCTGGGTCCCTGGACCTGGATCCGTAACAAGGAAGCTTGGCGTTCTGGCGATACGCCATGAGATCCAGTTCTGGTGTGCCCCAACGATGAACCAATTGAGCAAACACCTCCAGATGGAGTTCCCACTCCCCCGGATGAAAAGTCTGACGACTTAGAAAATCCGCCTCCCAGTTCTCTACACCTGGGATATGGATCGCTGATAGATGGCAAGAGTGAGTCTCTGCCCAGCGAATTATCTTTGAGACTTCTAACATCGCTAGGGAGCTCCTGGTCCCCCCTTGATGGTTGATGTAAGCCACAGTCGTGATGTTGTCCGACTGAAATCTGAAGAACCTCAGGGTTGCTAACTGAGGCCAAGCTAGAAGAGCATTGAATATTGCTCTTAACTCCAGAATATTTATTGGGAGGAGTTTCTCCTCCTGAGTCCACGATCCCTGAGCCTTCAGGGAATTCCAGACTGCACCCCAAACTAGAAGGCTGGCATCTGTTGTTACAATTGTCCAATCTGGCCTGCGAAAGGTCATACCTTTGGACAGATGGACCCGAGATAGCCACCAGAGAAGAGAATCTCTGGTCTCTTGATCCAGATTTAGCAGAGGGGACAAATCTGTGTAATCCCCATTCCACTGACTGAGCATGCATAATTGCAGCGGTCTGAGATGTAGGCGCACAAATGGCACTATGTCCATCGCCGCTACCATTAAGCCGATCACTTCCATGCACTGAGCCACCGAAGGGCGCGGAATGTAGTGAAGAACATGGCAGGAATTTAGAAGCTTTGATAACCTGGTCTCCGTCAGGTAAATTTTCATTTCTACAGAATCTATCAGAGTTCCTAGGAAGGAAACCCTTGTGAGGGGTGATAGAGAACTCTTTCCCTCGTTCACTTTCCATCCATGCGACCTCAGAAATTCCAACATGTCCGTATGAGATTTGGCAATTTGGAAGTTTGACGCCTGTATCAGGATGTTGTCTAGATAAGGGGCCACTGCTATGCCCCGTGGTCTTAGGACCGCCAGAAGAGACCCCAGAACCTTTGTAAAAATTCTTGGGGCTGTAGCTAACCCGAAGGGAAGAGCCACAAACTGGTAATGCCTGTCTAGAAAGGCAAACCTTAGGAACCGATGATGATCTTTGTGAATCGGTATGTGAAGGTAAGCATCCTTCAAATCCACTGTGGTCATGTACTGACCCTCCTGGATCATAGGTAGGATGGTCCGAATAGTTTCCATTTTGAACGATGGAACTCTGAGGAATTTGTTTAAGATCTTTAGATCCAAAATTGGTCTGAAGGTTCCCTCTTTTTTGGGAACCACAAACAGATTTGAAAATCCCTGTCCTTGTTCCATCTGTGGAACTGGATGGATCACTCCCATTATTAGGAGGTCTTGCACACAGCGTAAGAATGCCTCTTTCTTTATCTGGTTTACAGATAATCTCGAAAGGTGAAATCTCCCTTGTGGGGGGGAAGCTTTGAAGTCCAGAAGATATCCCTGAGATATGATCTCCAACGCCCAGGGATCCTGAACATCTCTTGCCCACGCCTGGGCGAAGAGAGAAAGTCTGCCCCCTACTAGATCCGTTGCCGGATAGGGGGCCGTTCCTTCATGCTGTCTTAGAGGCAGCAGCAGGCTTTCTGGCCTGCTTGCCTTTGCTCCAGGCCTGGTTAGATTTCCAGGCCGGCTTGGATTGCGCAAAAGTTCCCTCTTGTTTTGTAGCAGAGGAAGTTGATGCTGCATCTGCCTTGAAGTTTCGAAAGGCACGAAAATTAGACTGTTTGGCCCTTGATTATGCCCTGTCCTGAGGAAGGGTATGACCCTTACCTCCAGTAATGTCAGCAATAATTTCCTTCAAACCAGGCCCGAATAGGGTCTGCCCCTTGAAGGGAATGTTAAGTAATTTAGACTTTGAAGTCACGTCAGCTGACCAAGATTTAAGCCATAGCGCCCTACGCGCCTGGATGGCGAATCCAGAATTCTTAGCCGTTAGTTTAGTCAAATGAACAATGGCATCAGAAACAAAAGAATTAGCTAGCTTAAGTGTTCTAAGCTTGTCAAGTATTTCAGTCAATGGAGTAGCTGTCTGAAAGGCCTCTTCCAGAGACTCAAACCAGAACGCCGCAGCAGCAGTGAAAGGAGCAATGCATGCAAGGGGCTGCAGGATAAAATCTTGTTGAATAAACATTTTCTTAAGGTAACCTTCTAATTTTTTATCCATTGGATCTGAAAAAGCACAACTGTCCTCGACAGGGATAGTGGTACGCTTTGCTAAAGTAGAAACTGCTCCCTCCACCTTAGGGACCGTCTGCCATAAGTCTTGTGTGGTGGCGTCTATTGGAAACATTTTTCTAAAAATAGGAGGGGGGGAAAACTGCACACCGGGTCTGTCCCACTCCTTAATAATAATTTTTGTAAACCTTTTAGGTATTGGAAAAAAGTCAGTACACAGCGGCACCGCGTAGTATTTATCCAGTCTACACAATTTCTCTGGCACTGCAATTGTGTCAGTCATTCAGAGCAGCTAAAACCTCCCCAAGCAAAACCCGGAGGTTCTCAAGCTTAAATTTAAAAGTAGACATATCTGAATCAGGTTTCCCCGAGTCAGAGACATCACCCACAGACTGAAGCTCTTCCTCAGCTTCTGCATATTGTGACGCAGTATCAGACATGGGCCTTAAAACATCTGTGCGCTCTGTTTTACGTCTAACCCCAGAGCTATTGCGCTTTCCTCTGAATTCAGGCAGTCTGGCTAATACCACCGACAGGGTATTATCCATGATTGCCGCCATGTCCTGCAAAGTAATCGCTATGGGCGTCTTTGATGTACTTGGCGCCATATTAGCGTGAGTCCCTTGAGCGGGAGCCAAAGGGTCCGACACATGGGGAGAGTTAGTCGGCATAACTTCCCCCTCGTCAGAATCCTCTGGTGATAATTCTTTTAAAGATAACAGCTGATCTTTATTGTTTAAAGTGAAATCAATACATTTGGTACACATTCTCCTATGGGGTTCCACCATGGCTTTTAAACATAATGAAAAAGGAGTTTCCTCTATGTCAGACATGTTTATACAGACTAGCAAGCTTGGAAAACACTTTAAATCAAGTTAACAAGCAATACAAAAAAAAAAAAAAAGTTACTGTGCCTTTAAGAGAAACAAATTTTGCCAAAATTTGAAATAACAGTGAAAAAAAGGCAGTTAAACTAACAACATTTTTACAGTGTATGTAACAAGTTAGCAGAGCATTGCACCCACTTGCAAATGGATTATTAACCCCTTAATACAAAAAACAGATTAACAAAACGAAAAATATGTTTTTTTAAACAGTCATAACAACTGCCACAGCTCCTACTTTTGAAGCCTTTTGAGCCCTTCAGAGATGTCCTATAGCATGCAGGGGACTGCTGAGGGAAGCTGAATGTCACAGTTTGTAATTTTAACTGCACCAACTGTAACTTTTATACTATAACAGTGGAAAGCCTCAGGAAACTGTTTCTAGGCAAAAATAAAGCCAGCCATGTGAAAAAACTAGGCCCCAATAAGTTTTATCACCAAAGCATATATAAAAACGATTAAACATGCCAGCAAACGTTTTATATTGCACATTAATCAGAGTATATACCTCTGATAGCAAGCCTGATACTAGTCGCTATTAAATCACTGTATTTAGGTTTTAACTTACATTAATCCGGTATCAGCAGCATTTTCTAGCAAATTCCATCCCTAGAAAAACTTAACTGCACATACCTTATTGCAGGATACCCTGCATGCCATTCTCCCTCTGAAGTTACCTCACTCCTCAGACATGTGAGAATAGCAGTGGATCTTAGTTACTTCTGCTAAGATCATAGAAAAACGCAGGCAGATTCTTCTTCTAAATGCTGCCTGAGATAAAATAGTACACTCCGGTACCATTTAAAAACAAACTTTTGATTGAAGAATAAACTATATTTTACCACTTTCCTCTTACTACCTCCAGCTATGTTGAGAGCTTGCAAGAGAATGACTGGATATGGGAGTTAGGGGTTCACAATTTAGGTTGAACACTGTCAGGGTTAGACCTAAAAACAAAACAAAAAAAACCTGTATGATCCATCTTGACTGGATGTTTACTATATATTAATCCATATAAAACCTAGAGCTATAATATGGATATGTACATTCTCTATAAATTCTAGTTTTATTCCTATCACATCTAATCCACTTGTGTAAATATTTAGTGATTACTACCTCATACTCTTTTCTTACTGCACGTATAACTTTCAAATCACAATAGCGGGATTCATTCAGTCTTAAAAAAAATAAAAATATATATAAAATAATATACATACAATAATTGTTGTGTATGATAATCACGCTGTTATAATGTCTCAGTATACTGTCCTCAATAAAAAATTAAAAATAATATACATACATGGACTACAGTTAGTATATCCATCCACGGCACTAAAATTGCTAGAGTGTAGCCCTCCTTTCAAAAGTTTTTTATTTTTTTTATGTACAGTATATATGAAAATACAGGGACTAACATAATAGTGTATACATACATACACTTATCCAATTACCAGCTTCTTCCCACCTGAAGGACATCCGCCTGGGTGCAAACTTTAACACAATACAGCAACCAAAAAAACGGTGCACTCTCAGGGCTTTGACAACAAAAGTAAAGTTACTTTATTTGAAACGTTTTTCGGGGATCAGGTCCCCTTCATCAGCATCTGATATACATATATACACACACTAAATGATAAATAACAGTGTCAATTTATACTTGAATTGAGTCCCTTTGGTTGTAGTGTATCTAGCATTAAGATCCATTTGGCTTCCATCTGCAATAACCTTATTCTCCTATCTCCCACTCTTGGAGGTACAGGATCAATATAAATCCCAAATCCTTCAGTATGTGATTTTTTTCCATAAAGTGTCTAGCAACAGGTTGGTCTGTCTTCCGTGTATTCAAAGTTGCCCTGATGGCACTTCTGTGCTGTGATTCACATTTCGTCGTCAGCAACCATGTTTGGGATCTGTTTTCATTAATAGATTAAGGCGTCGCCCTTTATTGTAGTCTATCCTATGTATATCTGTTAAAAAAGGGAAGAGTAGGGTCTGCTTTTAAAATGTCCCAATGTTCTTTTACAGAATTGGCCAGTGTCCCAACTGCTGGTGTATAGGTGGCAATCATTGTCAGTTTGTTATCAGAACTTCTTGTCTTACCGAGTAGTTTTTTTTTTTTATAGTTTTCAACAATTTGCCGGTATCCTTTATCAGCTCATAGGCTTATCCTAGATTTAAGAATTTGGAAGCCATATCCCCCTAAGTTGTTGCTGTGCCTTTTTAGATCTGCTTTAGTCCTCTTCACCCTGCACATTTGTGCCTTCAAGATCGCTCTTATCAAAGGGTGATGATGGCAGCTATTTTCCAACAGAAGTGAATTATGATCTGTACTGTTCTGGAATAACGTTGTTTCAAAGTACTCCTCCACTTTGATTATCCTTATATCCAAAAATGAATTAATTACATCTGAATGATAAACCTCTTTAAACTCCACTGGAGTGGGCAATTGATCAAATCTCTAACCCAATTATTTACTTCATTCTCGGAACCTCTCCAAATAAAAAAAATAAATGTCATCCATGTACCTCAAGATATGTGGACATCCATAATGTACTCTTCATAATCTTCCATATATAAACTTGGATAAGATGTGGCCATATTAGACCCCATTGCTGTGCCCATTTTTTGCTGATATTATGAAAATTCAAACTTTAAATAGTTGTAAGACAGACATTTCAATGATTTAGTCAAAAACAGGCCTTATATAAGGGTATTTCAATAGTGTCTTTTGGACTGAGTTTATTCCATCAGTATGTCATATGATTGTATATCAGCTAGTGACTTCAAGTGTCACCAGCAAATCAGTTGCATTCAATCCAGAAGTTCTCATGACATTTTTATTTTATCAATTCAGTAGAATCACGTACATATGATCTCATATGTATCATTATTAGTTGAAGATGTTTATCAATCCAAATGGCTAAAGGCAGTAACAGAGCCCCTAGCAGACACTATAGGTCGACCTGGAGGTTTGTCTAGGTTCTTGTGTACTTTGGGAATAGTGTAAAGGATTGGACAGATAGGCTGTTTAACTAAGTAATTCATATGTACACAGTTATCTATCCATCCAGCATCAAGGCCTTTTTGTAAAGTCCTATTTATTATAGCCTAAAACCTAGTGACTGGATCCCCATCTAATAACTGGTTTGTTGATCATTGAATTGATATAATGTCCTCTTTATAGTCACTATAATTTAGGACCACAATCACACCACCCTTGTCAGCCGTGAGTATTACAATATTTGTGTCATTAGCAAGATTGGAGATAGCCTCTTTTTCTTTCAAAGACAAATTATGTTGCATTCTAATATTAAACATAGGTTGGAGATCCCTCATTACCATTCTTGAAACGTTTTGATACTTGCATGTGTAAATGCCGGATCAAATTTATGGATTTATTGTTGATAATGAAGATTGCACCCTGGTCCAGTGGAGTTTTTTTTTTTACAATAAAAATTGCATTATCCTGTAAGTGAAGAACATTGAAATGTTAGATGTACAGTAAATATAGAACAAAAATACATATGTACACACAAATATTATATAGATACACACAGTATATATTAATCACATTTAGACATGTCTATGTATGCATATATATGAAAAAGCCATTTGCAGCCCTTTTTAAAAGGTAGTGTTTACTGTTAGTGTTGTATTTACTGCAACTTTTTTCCCTTCCTTTACACAAACTTTTAAAAACGTGCTTACCCAACGAGCTTAAAGGGACAGTCTACACCAGATTTTTTTATTGTTTTAAAAGATAGATAATCCCTTTATTACCCATGTCCCAGATTTGCATAACCAACACAGTTATAATAATATACTTTTAACCTCTGATTATCTTGTATCTAAGCCTCTGCAAACTGCCCCTTTTTTTCAGTTCTTTTGACAGACTTGCAGTCTAGCCAATCAGTGCCTGCTCCCAGATATCTTCTTGTGCACAAGCACAGTGTTATCTATATGAAATACGTGAACTAACACCCTCTAGTGGTGAAAAACTGTTAAAATGCAATCTGAAAGAGGTGGGCTTCAAAGTCTAAGAAATTAGCATATGAACCTCCTAGGTTAAGCTTTCAACTAAGAATACCAAGAGAACAAAGCAAAATTGGTGATAAAAGTAAATTGGAAAATTGTTTAAAATTACATGCTCTATCTGAATCATGAAAGTTTATTTTGGCCTAGACTGTCCCTTTAAATCTTGATTGCACTCGAATGAACACGTTTACTTTTAACTCGTAATACATGCGCCATTTGTAATCTATCCCTATGTAGGATTCTGCATGTGAAGGAGAGACTCTTGTATTATAATTTAAGGTCTAAAAAAATTCCAAAGATTTTGTGTGATTTCTCTGCATGGAGATGAGTTTTTGACCGTTGAGCCCCAAATGTAAAGGGGAAGTGGTTTGGTGTTGGGTGGATATTGTAGCAGGGGAGTTGTGTAGGGGTTCTTTTAAATGTTGGGTGTATTGTAGTAGGATGGGTCATGGAGGGAGATCCATTTAGTGTAAAATGGCCATTTTGTTAGGGTGATGTGTAGGAAGCCCTTGGATATTTGGGGCTTTACATAGTGAAGCTGAAATAGAGTGGAGCCACAATAGGTTGATTTTATTGCATTTGTGGAGTTGAAAAAGGTTAATTGTTGTGAGGTTGTGGTTAGGAAAAATTGGCAGCACCGGGTTGATTGGCATTTGGAGAATTAACGGATGTTAGAGTTAATTGCATTAGTTGTGGTCAGTGACTGGATTGATAGGGTTACGGCTATATTTTTATTGCAGAAGGCAGCATCCCCCAATGTATCTATATAAAATAGTCCACTATTAACTAAATGTAATCATTCAGGTTGGAGTTTTAGGAGGCCTAGTGGCTACTGTAAAGATGTTCTGCCATGTCAAGCTGTAATAAATAAAATATATATATATAATAAAGAGAACAAATCTTGGTAGTTCAGCGCAACAAAATACAATAGATACGGTTATTCGTGATGAAATTAAAGCACAGAATAATAAACGTTATTAAGTCTTGTTTGCTGTGTTGTTCACAGTGAAATTGGATAAGTATTCTTAAAGGGACACTGTACCCAAATTTTTTCTTTCGTGATAGAGCATGAAATTTGAAGCAACTTTCTAATTTACTTCTATTATCAAATTTTCTTCATTCTCTTGGTATCTTTATTTGAAATGCACAAATGTAAGTTTAGATGCCGGCCCATTTTTGGTGAACAACCTGGGTTGTCCTTGCTGATTGGTGGATAAATTCATCCACCAATAAAAAAAGTGATGTCCAGAGTACTGAAACCAAAAAAAGCTTAGATGCCTTTTTCAAATAAAGATAGCAAGAGAATGAAGAAAAATTGATAATAGGAGCAAATTAGAAAGTTGCTTAAAATTGCATGCTCTTTCTGAATTACAAAAGAAAAAATGTGGGTTCAGTGTCCCTTTAATGATAGAGATATATAGATGATATATAGATATAGAGATATATAGATGATATATAGATAGAGATATATAGATGATATATAGATATAGAGATATATAGATATAGAGATAACATAATTTATGTAAGAACTTACCTGATAAATTCATTTCTTTCATATTAGCAAGAGTCCATGAGCTAGTGACGTATGGGATATACATTCCTACCAGGAGGGGCAAAGTTTCCCAAACCTCAAAATGCCTATAAATACACCCCTCACCACACCCACAATTCAGTTTAACGAATAGCCAAGAAGTGGGGTGATAAAGTGCGAAAGCATATAAAATAAGGAATTGGAATAATTGTGCTTTATACAAAAATCATAACCACCACAAAAAAAGGGCGGGCCTCATGGACTCTTGCTAATATGAAAGAAATGAATTTATCAGGTAAGTTCTTACATAAATTATGTTTTCTTTCATGTAATTAGCAAGAGTCCATGAGCTAGTGACGTATGGGATAATGATTACCCAAGATGTGGATCTTTCCACACAAGAGTCACTAGAGATGGAGGGATAAAATAAAGACAGCCAATTCCTGCTGAAAATAATCCACACCCAAAATAAAGTTTAATGAAAAACATAAGCAGAAGATTCAGACTGAAACCGCTGCCTGAAGTACTTTTCTACCAAAAACTGCTTCAGAAGAAGAAAATACATAAAAATGGTAGAATTTAGTAAAAGTATGCAAAGAGGACCAAGTTGCTGCTTTGCAAATCTGATCAACCGAAGCTTCATTCCTAAACGCCCAGGAAGTAGAAACTGACCTGGTAGAATGAGCTGTAATCCTCTGAGGCGGAGTTTTACCCGACTCAACATAGGCAAGATGAATTAAAGATTTCAACCAAGATGCCAAAGAAATAGCAGAAGCTTTCTGGCCTTTTCTAGAACCGAAAAAGATAACAAATAGACTAGAAGTCTTTCGGAAAGACTTAGTAGCTTCAACATAATATTTCAAAGCTCTAACAACATCCAAAGAATGCAATGATTTCTCCTTAGAATTCTTAGGATTAGGACATAATGAAGGAACCACAATTTCTCTACTAATGTTGTTGGAATTCACAACTTTAGGTAAAAATTCAAAAGAAGTTCGCAACACCGCCTTATCCTGATGAAAAATCAGAAAAGGAGACTCACAAGAAAGAGCAGATAATTCAGAAACTCTTCTGGCAGAAGAGATGGCCAAAAGGAACAAAACTTTCCAAGAAAGTAATTTAATGTCCAATGAATGCATAGGTTCAAAGGGAGGAGCTTGAAGAGCTCCCAGAACCAAATTCAAACTCCAAGGAGGAGAAATAGACTTAATGACAGGTTTTATACGAACCAAAGCTTGTACAAAACAATGAATATCAGGAAGAATAGCAATCTTTCTGTGGAAAAGAACAGAAAGAGCAGAGATTTGTCCTTTCAAGGAACTTGCAGACAAACCCTTATCTAAACCATCCTGAAGAAACTGTAAAATTCTCGTTATTCTAAAAGAATGCCAAGAAAAATGATGAGAAAGACACCAAGAAATATAAGTCTTCCAGACTCTATAATATATCTCTCTAGATACAGATTTACGAGCCTGTAACATAGTATTAATCACAGAGTCAGAGAAACCTCTTTGACCAAGAATCAAGCGTTCAATCTCCATACCTTTAAATTTAAGGATTTCAGATCCTGATGGAAAAAAGGACCTTGTGACAGAAGGTCTGGTCTTAACGGAAGAGTCCACGATTGGCAAGAGGCCATCCGGACAAGATCCGCATACCAAAACCTGTGAGGCCATGCCGGAGCTACCAGCAGAACAAACGAGCATTCCTTCAGAATCTTGGAGATTACTCTTGGAAGAAGAACTAGAGGTGGAAAGATAGGCAGGATGATACTTCCAAGGAAGTGATAATGCATCCACTGCCTCCGCCTGAGGATCCCGGGATCTGGACAGATATCTGGGAAGTTTCTTGTTTAGATGAGACGCCATCAGATCTATTTCTGGAAGTTCCCATCTTTGAACAATCTGAAGAAATACCTCTGGGTGAAGAGACCATTCGCCCGGATGCAACGTTTGGCGACTGAGATAATCCGCTTCCCAATTGTCTACACCTGGGATATGAACCGCAGAGATTAGACAGGAGCTGGATTCCGCCCAAACCAAAATTCGAGATACTTCTTTCATAGCCAGAGGACTGTGAGTCCCTCCTTGATGATTGATGTATGCCACAGTTGTGACATTGTCTGTCTGAAAACAAATGAACGATTCTTCAGAAGAGGCCAAAACTGAAGAGCTCTGAAAATTGCACGGAGTTCCAAAACATTGATCAGTAATCTCACCTCCTGAGATTCCCAAACTCCTTGTGCAGTCAGAGATCCCCACACAGCTCCCCAACCTGAGAGACTTGCATCTGTTGAAATTACAGTCCAGGTCGGAAGCACAAAAGAAGCCCCCTGAATTAAACGATGGTGATCTGTCCACCACGTTAGAGAGTGTCGAACAATCGGTTTTAAAGATATTAATTGAGATATCTTTGTGTAATCCTTGCACCATTGATTCAGCATACAGAGCTGAAGAGGTCGCATGTGAAAACGAGCAAAGGGGATCGCGTCCGATGCAGCAGTCATAAGACCTAGAATTTCCATGCATAAGGCTACCGAAGGGAATGATTTTGACTGAAGGTTTCGACAAGCTGAAATCAATTTTAGACGTCTCTTGTCTGTTAAAGACAGAGTCATGGACACTGAATCTATCTGGAAACCCAGAAAGGTTACCCTTGACTGAGGAATCAATGAACTTTTTGGTAAATTGATCCTCCAACCATGATCTTGAAGAAACAACACAAGTCGATTCGTATGAGATTCTGCTAAATGTAAAGACTGAGCAAGTACCAAGATATCGTCCAAATAAGGAAATACCACAATACCCTGTTCTCTGATTACAGACAGAAGGGCACCGAGAACCTTTGTAAAAATTCTTGGAGCTGTAGCTAGGCCAAACGGTAGAGCCACAAACTGGTAATGCTTGTCCAGAAAAGAGAATCTCAGGAACTGATAATGATCTGGATGAATCGGAATATGCAGATATGCATCCTGTAAATCTATTGTGGACATATAATTCCCTTGCTGAACAAAAGGCAAGATAGTCCTTACAGTTACCATCTTGAACGTTGGTATCCTTACATAACGATTCAATATTTTTAGATCCTGAACTGGTCTGAAGGAATTCTACTTCTTTGGTACAATGAAGAGATTTGAATAAAACCCCATCCCCTGTTCCGGAACTGGAACTGGCATAATTACTCCAGCCAACTCTAGATCTGAAACACAATTCAGAAATGCTTGAGCTTTCACTGGATTTACTGGGACACGGGAAAGAAAAAATCTCTTTGCCGGAGGTCTCATCTTGAAACCAATTCTGTACCCTTCTGAAACAATGTTCTGAATCCAAAGATTGTGAACAGAATTGATCCAAATTTCTTTGAAAAAACGTAACCTGCCCCCTACCAGCTGAGCTGGAATGAGGGCCGCACCTTCATGTGGACTTAGAAGCAGGCTTTGCCTTTCTAGCAGGCTTGGATTTATTCCAGACTGGAGATGGTTTCCAAACTGAAACTGCTCCTGAGGATGAAGGATCAGGCTTTTGTTCTTTGTTGAAACGAAAGGAACGAAAACGATTATTAGCCCTGTTTTTACCTTTAGATTTTTTATCCTGTGGTAAAAAAGTTCCTTTCCCACCAGTAACAGTTGAGATAATAGAATCCAACTGAGAACCAAATAATTTGTTACCTTGGAAAGAAATGGAAAGTAGAGTTGATTTAGAAGCCATATCAGCATTCCAAGTCTTAAGCCATAAAGCTCTTCTAGCTAAAATAGCTAGAGACATAAACCTGACATCAACTCTGATAATATCAAAAATGGCATCACAGATAAAATTATTAGCATGCTGAAGAAGAATAATAATATCATGAGAATCATGATTTGTTACTTGTTGCGCTAAAGTTTCCAACCAAAAAGTTGAAGCTGCAGCAACATCAGCCAATGATATAGCAGGTCTAAGAAGATTACCTGAACACAGATAAGCTTTTCTTAGAAAGGATTCAATTTTCCTATCTAAAGGATCTTTAAACGAAGTACCATCTGACGTAGGAATGGTAGTACGTTTAGCAAGGGTAGAAATAGCCCCATCAACTTTAGGGATTTTGTCCCAAAATTCTAACCTGTCAGACGGTACAGGATATAATTGCTTAAAACGTTTAGAAGGAGTAAATGAATTACCCAATTTATCCCATTCTTTGGAAATTACTTCAGAAATAGCATTAGGAACAGGAAAAACTTCTGGAATAACCACAGGAGATTTAAATACCTTATCTAAACGTTTAGAATTAGTATCAAGAGGACCAGAATCCTCTATTTCTAAAGCAATTAGTACTTCTTTAAGTAAAGAACGAATAAATTCCATTTTAAATAAATATGAAGATTTATCAGCATCAATCTCTGAAACAGAATCCTCTGAACCAGAAGAGTCATCAGAATCAGAATGATGATGTTCATTTAAAAATTCATCTGTAGGGAGAGAAGTTTTAAAAGATTTTTTACGTTTACTAGAAGGAGAAATAACAGACATAGCCTTCTTGATGGATTCAGAAACAAAATCTCTTATATTATCAGGAACATTCTGCACCTTAGATTTTGAAGGAACTGCAACAGACAATGGTACTTTACTAAAGGAAATATCTGCATTAACAAGTTTGTCATGACAATTAATACAAACAACAGCCGGAGAAATAGCTACCAAAAGTTTACAGCAGATACACTTAGCTTTGGTAGATCCAGCACTAGACAGCGATTTTCCTGTAGTATCTTCTGACTCAGATGCAACGTGAGACATCTTGCAATATGTAAAGAGAAAAAACAACATATAAAGCAAAATTGATCAAATTCCTTAAATGACAGTTTCAGGAATGGGAAAAAATGCCAAAGAACAAGCTTCTAGCAACCAGAAGCAATGAAAAATGAGACTTAAATAATGTGGAGACAAAAGCGACGCCCATATTTTTTAGCGCCAAATAAGACGCCCACATTATTTGGCGCCTAAATGCTTTTGGCGCCAAAAATGACGCCACATCCGGAACGCCGACATTTTTGGCGCAAAAGAACGTCAAAAAAATGACGCAACTTCCGGCGACACGTATGACGCCGGAAACGGAAAAGAATTTTTGCGCCAAAAAAGTCCGCGCCAAGAATGACGCAATAAAATGAAGCATTTTCAGCCCCCGCGAGCCTAACAGCCCACAGGGAAAAAGAGTCAAATTTTTGAAGGTAAGAAAAAATGATTAAATCAAATGCATTATCCCAAATATGAAACTGACTGTCTGAAAAATAAGGAAAGTTGAACATTCTGAGTCAAGGCAAATAAATCTTTGAATACATATATTTAGAACTTTATAAACAAAGTGCCCAACCATAGCTTAGAGTGTCACAGAAAATAAGATTTACTTACCCCAGGACACTCATCTACATGTTTGTAGAAAGCCAAACCAGTACTGAAACGAGAATCAGCAGAGGTAATGGTATATATAAGAGTATATCGTCGATCTGAAAAGGGAGGTAAGAGATGAATCTCTATTTATAGGCATTTTGAGGTTTGGGAAACTTTGCCCCTCCTGGTAGGAATGTATATCCCATACGTCACTAGCTCATGGACTCTTGCTAATTACATGAAAGAAATATAGATATCGAGATATATAGAGGATATATAGAGAGAGATGATATAGATGAGAGATAAGAGAGAGATGATATAGATGAGAGATAAGAGAGAGATGATATAGATGAGAGATAAGAGAGAGATGATATAGATGAGAGATAAGAGAGAGAGATAAGAGAGAGAGATAAGAGAGAGAGATAAGAGAGAGAGATAAGAGAGAGAGATAAGAGAGAGAGATAAGAGAGAGAGATAAGAGAGAGAGATAAGAGAGAGAGATAAGAGAGAGAGATAAGAGAGAGAGATAAGAGAGAGAGATAAGAGAGAGAGATAAGAGAGAGAGATAAGAGAGAGAGATAAGAGAGAGAGATAAGAGAGAGAGATAAGAGAGAGAGATAAGAGAGAGAGATAAGAGAGAGAGATAAGAGAGAAAGAAAGAGAAAGAAAGAGAAAGAAAGAGAAAGAAAGAGAGAGATAAAGAGAAAGAAAGAGAAAGAAAGAGAAAGAAAGAAAGAAAGAAAGAAAGAAAGAAAGAAAGAGAGAAAGAAAGAAAGAAAGAAAGAAAGAAAGAAAGAAAGAAAGAAAGAAAGAGAGAGAGAGAGAGAGATATAGAGAGAGAGAGATAGAGAGAGAGAGAGAGAGATATATAGAGAGAGAGATAGAGAGAGAGATAGAGAGAGAGATAGAGAGAGAGATAGATGTTACCCCAATCGTATGAGGTAAGGCATGATCATGTAAGGAGTATCTGTGTCTTGTCTTTGATAATAGCTGGTAGAGATGTCTCAGACATATGGGTCCAGGAAGAGAAAATGTTTCTCCCTCTTGTATCTAAGCCTCTGCAGACTGCCCCTTATTTCAGTTCGTTTGACAGATTTGCGTTTTAGCCAATCAGTGCTGACTCCTGGGTAACTTTTGTGACTGTGGTTAGCCTTGTTGTCTGCTGACTAAAGCTCAGATTGGCTCTTCCAAATAAGGCAAATGGTGGGTGGAGTTTGGTTAGAAGCTCTCAGTTTAGCTCTGTTGAAAAGGTAGTTGGAAAGCCCACTGCAAGTGGGAAATAAGACCCTCCCCCTTCTTTTGAATATGAAAAGACCCTTTACACAAACAGGAGCAAGCTGGAGAAGGTAGCTGACGGTATTCTCATAAAACTTTGGGGCTTGGGTTGGGAGTTTGCGATTATAGAGTTACAAACTCTATGATGTTTAGCTTCAACAGAGCTAAACTGAGAGCTTCTAACCAAACTCCACCCACCGTGGTTTGATAGGTCGTGACGTCAGATCTGTAATTAGATCTTATAGTAGGCAAGACCTTGATGCGAATCGTTAGCGTATGAATCTGTTTGTTATTAAAGATATCTGTGGGGTGATTTGACATAGGTCAATCATAGTTTACATGATGAGTGTTTCTTTCGCACGGTTATGCGCTAAATATATCCCTAGGGAGTTAGTAATGAGCCCTACATGATCGGTATATTATATAACTTAGGGTTATATTATGATCTGAGGACTAGTGTATGAGTGGTTTGGGTAATATCTCCGTAGAAAGTTGGAGCAGAAAGATAAAAAGTAATAAACCGAATAGTGCAGATCTTTCAGTAGTTTTGATATTATATACTGTATGTAATCCCTAACATGGTTAAATGTTATTTTATTTGTATTATTCACTCTTGTGAATAACTATTATCCCTACGATAATGATAAAATAATAAAATACTAGAAAAATAAAAAATGAAAATAAAATTAAAAAATCCCTTGTGTAAGTCCTAAGGAAAAAAATGATTGTATTTGGTTCTGTTTTGGTCATTAATGTAATATGCTGATGTCATATTAATGACATACTAGAAGTTGTCCATATCTATGGTATATTTGCAATTGAGGCTAAAATAGAGAGATGAAAATATATACATATAAATTGGATATTCAATTGTATGCTTAAGGTATATTTTAAAATATATTTTAAAATATAGTGTTCTAAGTTTGATTGATATCGGTGGATCATCATTAGGGGGGTGTATTCGTGAGAAGAAAGTCCTTTATATATTTATGTCAGAGATATGATAAATAGATGAGTTATTAATGCCAGTGTCTCAGTATGATATACTAGATTGGATGTTGGAATATTAACTAGGTGTTAAAATATTCCAGTATTTCGAAAGTTTAGGCTATTTCTAGCCTGTTATCAGGGACTGGGGATGAGATGGAATAATTAAAAGGAGGCCTGATGTCTAGTGCATGGCTTGATGGCCTTTAATTAGTTGAAGAATTTAATTACATCAAGTTGCGTCAAATTGGATTTCGGTTCTATAGGACTTGATATAGAGGAGTGATGTAATTCTTTTGTTTATTGATTGGTTCTATATGGAGACCAGTGCCTTAGAGAAGAAGGCTAAAGGGTAAGGATTATATCTAGTTATAATGATGTTGGAATTTTTAGTAGGTAGTTTTTGGTAAAAGCTTCTCTGCTTTTGGATCAACAGAGTTTATCTCCTTTTTGAGGAGAGATGCCTCTGTAGTGAAGAGTCAGAATTGGGGATAATTACCTCGAGGGGAGAGGATCACTAGTGTAGGTATAGAGATGTTATGTTATGTTAAATAAGTGAGAGAGGTCTTCCTTGTTGTTTAACCCCTTGGGGTACAGAGATGTTATGTTAAATAAGTGTGAGAGGTCTTCCTTGTTGTTTAACCCCTTGGGGTACAGACAGTCCAGGATGAAGATCCACTTTGATTCGGCGGTTAGTAATTTCTTTGTGTAATTGCCGCCTCTCCAGTCCTTTCGTACCTTCTGTATGCCCATGTATGTCAAGTCCTTTATATTTCCCTTGTGTTTGCTTGTAAAGTGTCTATATAAAGTGGTATCTGTGTTTAGTTTTTCGATAAGTCGTAGATGTTCACGTATCCTTTCTCTCAAGGACCTCGAGGTTTGGCCCATGTACTGTAGACCACACGAGCATTGCAATATGTAGATCACTCCGCTGTCCTGACATCTAATCAGCTTGTGTACTTTATATTTTTCTTTTGTATTAAAGCTGTTGAATGTGTTGGATTTGTTACAGTTTTTACATGCTTTACAAGATCCGCAGGGGAAGAAGCCTTTCACCTCTTTTCCGAATGTGTCTCTAATACCCAGATTTTTCTTTTTTTCTATACTGGGAGCAAGTCTACTCTGTAAGTTCTTGGTTTTCCTGTATACAAATTTGGGTCTTTCTGGAATTTTTTCACCAATCAGGTCGTCTTCTTTTAAAATTGACCAGTGTTTTTGAAATATTTTTTCGATGATACTCTTATTCTCGCTGTATTCTGTAATCATTAATACATTGAGGGAGTCATCTTCCGTCCGTGATGTTTTTTCTTTATATTTCAAAAGTTCATTTCTGTCGATGTTGTTTACTTCCTCACTTTTCTGTTCTAATAGACTCTCCTTGTAACCTCTCTCTCGGAACTTTGCTTTAATGATTTTTGCTTGTTGATTCCATTTTTCTTCTGTCGAACAGTTCTTCTTAATCCTTACCAGTTGTCCTTTCGGTATGTTCTCCTTCCAGTTCTTGTGGTGGCAGCTCATGCTGTGGATATAGGTGTTGCTGTCTACTTCTTTGAAGTGAGTAGAGGTTTCAATCTTGCCATCTATGACCTCTATTTTTAGATCTAGGAAGATGAGTTCAGTGTTGCTCCATGAGTGAGTGAATTTCAGACTGTTGGTACTTCTGTTCATGACTTTGATGGTATAGTTCAGGTCCTCCTGAGTCCCTTTCCAGATGATAATGATGTCATCTATATAACGGCGGTAGAGGACCAGGTCCGCGCTTGCTGGGCATGAGTCCCAGAAGATGTTTTCCCACTTTCCCATAAATAGGTTCGCGTAGCTGGGCGCGAACCTGGTCCCCATTACTGTACCGCAAATCTGTTGGTAGAAGTTTCCATCATCATGGAAGTAATTATGGGTCAAGATGTATTGGATTCCATCCAAGATGAAATCTTTCTTAACCTCAGGTACTTCTGGATCTTTGTCAAGGAAGAATTTTACTGCTTCTAGTCCTTCCTCATGGGGAATGCATGTGTATAGTGACATCACGTCACATGTTGCTAGAATATAGCCTTCTTCCCATGGGGTTTCTTGCAAGAGATGTAATATCTGGGTGGAGTCCTTGAGGTATGAGGGCAATTGTTTTACATATCTCTGAAGATTAAGATCAATGTATTCAGACAAGTTGCTGCTTAAAGAACCGATGCCTGAAATAATCGGCCTTCCTGGTGGTTTCTGTAAAGATTTATGAATCTTTGGCAGATGGTATAGTACCGGTGTGATAGGATAACTGATATTGATGTAGTTATATTCCTTGGTGGTTAATATTCCTTGTTCTTTGGCTGGATCCAATATTTGCAATAATTCCTTTTTATAAATCTCTACTGGATTTGAGGGTAGTTTTCGATATGTCTCCTGGTCATTCAAGATTCTGGCGTTTTCGGATTTATAGTCCCTTTTGTCCATGATGACGATCCCACCCCCCTTATCGGCCGGTTTGATGATCAAGTTATGGTTTTCTTCCAAATTTTTAATGGTTGCCATCTGTTGTTTAGAGAGATTCTGTGTTCTTAATCTCAGTTTCTTAGACTGTAAGTCTTTGATTTCTTTGCATACAATTGTTTCAAAAGCCTCTATGGCTGCTCCTTTGCTGTTTGTAGGGTTAAAGGAGGACTTCGGCTTCAAATCCGTATGTCTATAAGCATCACCGTATTCGTGTGATTTATACACTGTTCTCTCGACTGCTGATTTGGCAAAAAATCTCTTTAGTGTCAACTTTCGTATAAATTCTTTGGTGTTGATGAAGGTTTGGAATTTATCCAGGCTTCTACTTGGAGTGAATGAGAGGCCTAGCCTCAATACGGAGTTCTCTTCCTTGGTCAGTGTGTGGGAGCCGAGGTTAAATATACCTTTGTTGTCTTCCATAGTGGTCGTCTCGTTTCTGTTGTTATTTCTTTTGTTTACTTTTGCTCCTCCTCGTCTTCCTCGAACCACCAGCTATCAAAGACAAGACACAGATACTCCTTACATGATCATACCTTACCTCATACAATTGGGGTAACATCCGGTAAGGAGACATCTTTTCACCCATCTACATATACATACATATATACACAGTAGAACTTCATTAAGAATACTTATCCAATTTCACTGTGAACAACACAGCAAACAAGACTTAATAACGTTTATTATTCTGTGCTTTAATTTCATCACGAATAACCGTATCTATTGGATTTTGTTGCGCTGAACTACCAAGATTTGTTCTCTTTATTGTATATTTCATCCATTGTGTCAGGGGTACACATTATCATTGGTTTATGCTGCACAATACTACACACAAACAGATATCGACACACATAGTTGGTTTAACTAACACTGAACTTAGATATCTGGTCTAATTCAGAATTTAAAATAAGAACTTAGAGAGCGCTGGTCACTTTCGCTATTTTATTTATATATATATATATATATATATATATATATATATATATATTTTTTTTATTGGGCTTGAGCTTGCATTGTGACTATATGCACATAAGAGTGCACAGCATAGAATACTGTTGTCACTATTAGTATTTACAAAATCCCATGGAAATTGATAGCTTTCACTTATAATTATGGCCTTTTGCATTGTGGCTATTAGCTAATTAAAGACTAAAAGTGTGAATTTGTGCACATCGGGTGCTAATGAATGCGTTACATGCTGCGTTAGGCTCTTTTCAGAGCTGGATTTAATCTTGTGCAACACACTGAGACCTATGCAGATCCAGATCTTAGTGTGTTGCTCTTTCACATGAAGAAATGAATCTGTCTCTGAAAACAGACTAATGCAGCTTGTGGCCGCCTTCATTAGAACCTGAAGTGCACAAATGTACATATTTATTAATCACTGGAAGGAGATTAATCAGGGGTCAAGTACAGCAGGAACACATTGGAACGGAGTTCCTGCACTATTTTTGCAGGAGGAACTAAGTTCCCTCTTGACAGAGAACTGAAACGCTTCAGTAAACACTGCTGCTGCTGGTGGGAGGAGCTTGAGCACAGTCTGATTAGAGGGATTGTGAGATCCTCTAGTAATGGGCAGTAACACTATCTACAATACACTAAATGAAAGTCTGTCGGTGTTCCTGATGTGTGATCACCCTGCACTGTGTGTAACAAATGGTGCTTACATTTATGAGTGGCTTGCTCTGGGGGTTATTTAGCTCCCCTCAGCAGAAATAGGACTATTGCACTTCTTTCTTTAGTGCTTTAAGCTAAAGCATGCAATTTTAAGCAACTTTCTAAATTTACTTTTATTATCAATTTTTCTTCGTTCTCTTGCTATCTTTATTTGAAAAGCAAGAATGTAAATTTAGATGTCGGCCCATTTTTGGTGAACAACCTGGGTTGTTCTTGCTGATTGATGGATAAATTCACCCACCAATAAACAAGTGCTATTCAGGGTACTGAACCAAAAAAAAAATTTGGCTTCTTAACTTAGACGCATTCTCTTTCAAATAAAGATAGCAAAAGAATGAAGAAAAATTAATAGGAGTAAATTAGAAAGTTGATTAAAATTGCATGCTCTGAAACCAAATTTTTTCTTTCGTGATTCAGATAGTGTCCCTTTAAGTGGGTGAGATCCTGTGACAGAGGAGGATTCTCAGACCCAAAGGCAACCACATTCAACCCTTCATTGGTTTAAATTTGCTTATATTAACCAAATTGTATAGATTATATACATTAAAATACAGTGTGTGTATATATATATATATATATATATATATATATATATATATATATATATATATATATATATATATATATATATTATAAATTGTGTGTGTGTGTGTGTGTGTGTAAGTCTTGGTGAGTTCCCACACTTTTTTTGTAGGACTTAACCCCTGAGATTAATCACATTCTAGCTGCAACTGATGGTGACAGGGTTGCTTGCTACTATTGGTTGTGGTAAGCATAGGATGTATTTTAAAGGGACAATTGTAGACTAACATTTAGGGGCTTATAAACCAGGCCAATGTGTAAATATGCATTTTGTGCCTGTGTAGACATCTGTATAACATGATAATACTGCAGGCATTATTTCTTAATGCAATATTGCATTTCCAATGGTACATGAAAATAGTTGCAAAACATTACAAGAAAATGAATGAAAAAAAAAAGTGTACTTAAAGGTAAATTATTAAAAATATACTCCTGGTTTAAGAGACAGATGTCAAACTTTCACGATTTGGAGCTTGGTAGATGTGTTCAGCTAGCTCCCAGTAGTTCATTGCTGCTCCTGAGCTAAATTTAAATGGTTTTAAACATGATTTGCAAAGTTTAAAGGGACAGACTACACCAGAATTGTTATCGTTTAAAAAGATAGATCATCCCTTTATTACCCATTCCCAAGTTTTGCATAACCAACACGTTAATATTAATATACTTTTTACCTCTGTGATTACCCTTGTAGCCAAGCCTCTGCAGACTTCCCCCTTATCTCAGTGCTTTGACAGACCTGCAGTTTAGCCAACCAGTGCAGACTCCTAAATAACTCCACGGCAGTGAGCACTATGTTATCTATATGACACACATGAACTAGTACTGTCTAACTGAAAAACTTTTAAAATGCTCTGAGCTAGGAGGCGGTTTTCAACGATTTAGAAATCAGTTTGAGGCTACCTAGGTTTAGCTTTTCAAAAATACCACCAAGGGAAAAAAGCAAATTTGATGATAAATGTAAATTGGAAAGTTGATTACAATTGCATGCCCTATCTGAATCATGAAAGGCATATTCAAAAATGAGTTATTCAGAATTTGTAAATGCTAAATATAGCAGCAGCATTCAGCTATTGTTGGTGCTGGATTTATTAGTGTAAAAGTGCGACACAAATATCTGGATTTGCACAAATATTTATGTTGCACTTTTGCGCCAAAAATAGTAAAATGCTTATTTAGCATATGGTTCTATAACTAATGGTTAATTGTTATACGCAAGCAATAATGCAACATTAAAGGGGTAGGAAAGTCAAAATAAAACTTGCATGATTAAAATAGAGAATGCAATTTTAAGACACTTTAAATTAGAGTCTATTTTCTCTTTGTATCTCTTGTTGAAAAAAAAAAAAGAATATGCATATACCCTACACTAGAGGGAACTAGTTGCTGATTGGTGCCTGTGTTCTGGTAAGAGGGCGAACTTGGGAAAACAGCGAACCATGTCACTTCCTGTGACGTTACATCAGCCGTTTCACAAATTTTGGATGTAATGCACATGCGTGCCAGCGTCATCACATACCTGGCAGCATACGTCACTGGTACAATATTTAGAGCTGTGAAATTCCGGGACACTTTCTAGAGCGCATGCATGGGATTTTGTATCCCAAATGGTGCGCTCATGGAAAGCTGTTTCTTCGGCTCCTCTGCAATATTCGGAACTCCGTCCCCCACTGCAAATACTCCCATTACTACTACTCTAAAGCCGAGTCTCCGTGCTCGTGCATGACAAACAGCCACTCGGCTATCGCCACTGCTTCTTCTGCTGATCCAATGCAGCTTTTCACAGGCTCCCTTCAATGTCATTGTGTATCAAACATCTCCAATTCATTGTTTTAGAAACAGCTTTCTATGAGCACACCATTTGTGATACAAAATCCCACGCATGCGCTCTAGAAAGGGTCCCGGAATTTCACAGCTCTAAATATTGTACCAGTGACGTATGCGGCCAGGTATGTGATGACGCTGGCACGCATACGCATTACGTCCAAAATTAGTGAAACAGCTGATGTAACGTCACAGGAAGGGACATGATTCACGTTTTTAAAAGTTTGCCCTCTTACCAGAACACCTGCACACATTTATCTCTTGTGGTTGGCTAACTAGATGTGTTCAGCTCGCTGCCAATAGTGCAATATTGTTCCTTCAGCAAAAGATAAAGTAATTAATCAAATTTAATAACATAAGTAAATTGGAAAGTGGTTTAAAATCTTGTGTTCTATCCAAATCATTAAAGTAATTTTGGGGGTTCCCTGTCCCTTTAAAAAAATGTTTTCACTCCATTAAGTATTTTGTCTCTGCACTTTTATGTTCGATTAACGGGCTTTCAGATATAACAAATGGTGTTTTTAATGCCACTTTACGTCTTGCACGGTGTGGCATCTTCAGCACTGTGGGCCATAAACGTGGTTATTAAACAAGAGACAATAAACGTTAGGCAAGTAGCGCTTTAACAAATGTTGAGCATGAGAAACATACCACACTTCTGACGACTTTATCTCGCACTCACCATAGAACATACCTTGGAAAGTTGTCTAGACCACAACACCGAGAAACAAACTTTGATGTCACTAGACTTACGCTAATGATATAAATTTAGCAACAGAGCCAGCCAATGAGAGCCAGGTATGCATGTCCAGCCATTCCCCGCCCTCGCACACCCACTGTTAACTACGCATTTACATAATGAGCTAGGGGTAACCGATTGCCAAGCTCCACCTGACTGTTTTGGCAGCTGCCGCGGTCTGCACGTGATGCCCTGCTCGCTGATTGGCCGTACCGGATGACAGTACACCCAGAGTGGGCGGAGATCTCGTTATGTTGGTGGGTGTGGTTTTGTCGGCTGTAAACGGTGTTAGCCCTCAGATGCGGTAAAGGATTCGGTTATGGCGAGGGTTAGTCGGGATCTTAGGAGGGCGATGATGGGTCTGGCGGAGCAGGCATCAATCTGTGCCAGAAGAAAGGGACAGATTAACCGCTGTGCAGCTGGGTAAGATGATCATTTTATAGAAGACTATTTTTTTGGACGGTTTCTGTGATAATTAAGTTTTTTCTATCTTTAGTGCAAGTGATATGCGGAGTACTTATGGCCAGCTACATACTGTTGCATGAGATCTTATCGCAGCAGGGGCGGAGTTTCCGCTTATGAGGTCTTTTAAGGTGAAAAATAATCGTGACCCATCCCGAGTAGAACTAGTATCATGTGCTAGCGAGAGGGGCA
>NC_069499.1:492809599-492832099 GCF_027579735.1 Bombina bombina
TACCCAGCTTTATTTATTGCCATGAAAGTGTATATATTTGAAACATTGACACCCCAAGGTATTGTATATGGAGTGCTTTGATGCAACCGTTTTAGCCAAAAATTGGAGAAAGTGTATGGTGGTAATTTTTTTTCAATTTTAATTTTTACACACACATTGCTTTTTGACTGATTTTAGGAGAGCTTGTTGTAAGTTATTGCAAGCAAACACTCCAGGTTGTTTTCTGCAAGACCCCCTGAGTACACCCATGCATAGGTTTGATAGGGGTTTTGGTAAAATACAGCACCAATTTTAGAACTTATAAAAAAACAAAAATTTATGCTTACCTGATAAATTTATTTCTCTTGTTAAGTGTATCCAGTCCACGGATCATCCATTACTTATGGGATATATTCTCCTTCCCAACAGGAAGCTGCAAGAGTCCACCCACAGCAAAGCTGCTATATAGCTCCTCCCCTAACTGCCATTACCAGTCATTCTCTTGCAAGTCTCAACATAGATAGGAGGTCGTGAGAGTCTGTGGTTTTTTATACTTAGTTTATTTCTTCAATCAAAAGTTTGTTATTTTTAAATGGCACCGGAGTGTGCTGTTTATCTCAGGCAGTATTTGGAAGAAGAATCTGCCTGCGTTTTTTCTATGATCTTAGCAGACGTAACTAAGATCCAGTTGCTGTTCTCACACATTCTGAGGAGTAAGGTACTTCAGAGGGGGAATGGCGTGCAGGTTTTCCTGCAAATAAGGTATGTGCAGTAATATATTTTTCTAAGGAATGGAATTGACTAAGAAAATACTGCTGATACCGAAGTAATGTAAGTAAAGCCTTAAATGCAGTGATAGCGACTGGATCAGGCTTATTAATAGACATACATACTCTTATAAGAATGTGTTTTAAAACGTTTGCTGGCATGTTTAATCGTTTTTTAACATATGTTTGGTGATAAAACTTATTGGGGCCTAATTTTTCCACATGGCTGGCTTAAATTTTGCATAGAAACAGTTATAGGGAAGGTAATCCACAGCTCAGCTGTGGCAGTTTTGTTGTGTCTGTTTAAAAAAAATGTCTTTTTTTTTTTTATCTGTTTTTTGCATTAAGGGGTTAATCATCCATTTGCAAGTGGGTGCAATGCTCTGTTAACTTATTACATGTACTGTAAAAATTTCGTTTGATTTACTGCCTTTTTTCACTGTTTTTCAAATTTTGACAAAATTTGTTTCTCTTAAAGGCACAGTAACGTTTGTTATATTTGCTTGTTAACTTGATTTAAAGTGTTTTCCAAGCTTACTAGTCTCTTTATTAGTTCTAACATGTCTAACATAGAGGAGGCTCTGTGTTTATTATGTTTAAAGCCATGGTGGAACCCCATTTTAGAATGTGTACCAGATGTACTGATTTCATGTTAAACAATAAAGATCATTTTTTGTATTTAAAAACATTATCACCAGAGGATTCTGTCGAGGGGGAAGTTATGCCGACTAACTCTCCCCACGTGTCAGACCCTTTGACTCCCGCTCCAGGGACTCACGCTCAAATGGCGCCAAGTATATCAATGGCGCCCATAGCGTTTATTTTACAAGACATGGCAAAGGTTGTGTATAATACACTGGCAGCAGTATTAGTCAGACTACCTGAAATGAAAGGAAAGCAAAACAGCTCTGGGGGTAGATACAGAGCATACAGACGCTTTAAGAACCATGTCTGATACTACCTCACAATATGCTTAGTCTGTGGGTGATATTTGTGACTCAGGGAAGATGATTTAACCTGATTCTGATATTTCTACATTTAAAATTTATGCTTGAGAACCTCCACTTGTTGCTCAGGGAGGCTTTAGCTGCTCTGAATGAATGTGTACAATCGCAGTGCCAGAGAAATTGTGTAGACTGGATAAATAATATGCAGTGCCGGTGTGTACTTATGTTTTTCCAATACCTAAAGAGGTTTACTAAAATTTTTCATAAGGAATGGGATAGACCAGGTGTGCCGTTCTCTTCCCCTCCTATTTTTTAGAAGAATGTTTTCTAATAGTTGCCACCACACGGGACTTATGGCAGACAGTTCCTAAGATGGAGAGAAGAGTTTCTACTCTAGCTAAGCGTACCACTACCTCTGGCGAGGACTGTTGTGCTTTTTTAGATCCAATGGATAAAAAATGTTTATTCAACAAGGTTTTATCCTGCAGCCCCTTGCACGCATTGCTCCTGTCACTGCTGCTGCGGCGTTCTGGTTTGAGTCTCTTGATGAGGCTTTACAGGCTCCATTGGATGAATATATTTGACAAGCTTAGAGCACTTAAGCTAGCCAATTCCTTTGTTTTCTGATGCCTTTGTTCCTTTGACTAGACTAACGGCTAAGAATTCTGTTTTTTACTATACTGGCGCGCAGAGCGCTATGGCTTATATCATGGTCAGCTGTCGTGACTTTAATAAATAAGCTACTTAACTTCCCTTCAAGGGGCAGACCCTATTCAGGCCTAGTTTGAAGGAGATTATTACTTATATCACTGGAGGAAAAGATCATGCCCTTCCTCAGGACAGGTCCAAATCAAGGGACAAAAAAGGCCTAATTTTCGTGCCTTTCGAAAATTCAAGGCAGGTGTGGCATCAACTTCCTCTAAGGCAGACAACCGGACCTGGAACAAAGATAAGCAGGTCAAGGAGCCTGCTGCTGCCTCTAAAACAGCATGAGGAACGGACCCCTATCTGGTAACGGATCCTATAGGGGGCAGACTTCATTCTTCGCCCAGGCGTGGGCAAGAGATGCCCAGGATCCCTGGGCATTGGAAATTATACCCCAGAGATATCTTCTGGATTTCAAAGCGTTCCCCCCCAAAAAAGGGGAGTTTTTGCCTTTCACATTTATCTGCAAACCAGATAAAGAAAGAGACATTCTTGCATTGTGTACGTGACCCATTCAGTTCCAATAGAGGAACAGGGACACAGTTTTCCTCAAATCGGTTTGTGGTTCCCAAGGAAAGGAAACCTTCAGACCTATTTTGGATCTAAAAGATCTTAAACAAATTCTTTTAGAATTCTATCATTTAAGATGGAAACTATTCGTACCATCTTAACTATGATCCAGGAGAGTCAATAGAGGACTACAATGGATTTGAAGGATGCTTATCCTCACATTACGATGCATAAAGATCACCATCGGTTTTTCAGGTTTGCCTTTCTAGACAGGCATTACCAGTTTGTAGCTCTTTCCTTTGGGTTAACTACAGCCCCTAGAATCTTTATGGAGGTTCTGGGGTCACTTTGGCGGTCCTTAGGCCGCGGGGCATAGAAGTGGCCCCTTATTTAGACGACATCCTGATACAGGCGTCAAACATCCAAGTTGCCAAGTCTCATACGGATGTAGTACTGGCATTTCTGAGATCGCATGGGTGGAAAGTGAACAAGGAAAGAGTTCTCTATCCCCAATATCAAGGGTTTCCCTCCTAGGGATTCTGATAGATTTTGTAGAAATTAAAATTTACCTGACGGAGTCCAGGTTGTCAAAGTTTCTAAATTTCTGCCGTGTTCTTCATTCCATCCACACCCTTTGGTGGCTCAGTACATGAATGTAATCGGCTTAATGGTAGCGGCAAGGGACATAGTACCGTTTGCACGCCTACATTTCAGACCACTGCAACTATGCATGCTCAGCCAGAGGAACAGGGATTACACAGATTTGTTCTCCTGTTAAATCCGGACCAAGAAACCAGAGATTCTCTTCTCTGGTGACTATCTCGGGTCCATCTGTCCAAGGGTATGACCTTCCGCAGGTCAGATGGGACAATTGTTACAACAGATGCCAGCCTTTTAGGTTGGGATGCAGTCTGGAACTCCCTGAAGGCTCAGGGATAGTGGACTCAGGAGGAGACCCTCCTTCTAATGAATATTCTGGAACTGGGAGCGATATTCCATGCTTTTCAGACTTGGCCTCAGTTAGCAACTCTGAGGTACATCATATTTCAGTCGGACAATATCACGACTGTGGCTTACATCAACCATCAAGGGGGAACAGAAGTTCCCTAGCAATGTTAGAAGTCTTAAAATAATTCACTGGACAGAGACTCACTCTTGTCTAAAAGCTATCCCTATCCCAGGTGTTGAGAACTGGGAGGCAGATTTTCTAAGTCGTCAGACTTTTCATCCGGGGGAGTGGGAATTCCCTCCGGAGGGGTTTGCACAAGATCGAGCAGGAGAGTGCTTTGGTGCTTTTGACAGCGCCTGCGTGGCCACGCAGGACCTGGTATGCAGATCTGGTGGACATGTCATCCTTTCCACCACGGTCTCTGCTTCTGAGACAGGACCCTCTACCTCAGGGTCTTTTCAACCATCTAAATATAACTAATCTGAGATGGACTGCCTGGAGACAGAACGCTTGATGTTATCAAAGCATGGCTTCTCCGAGTCAGTAATTGATACCTTAATACAGGCATAAAAGCCTGTCTCTAGGAAAATTTAACATAAGATATGGTGTAAATATCTTATTGTTATGAATCCAAGGGTTACTCATGGAGTAAAGTCTGGATTCCCAGGATATTATCTTTTCTCCAAGATGATTTTGAGAAAAGGGTTGTCAGCTAGTTCTTTAAAAGGACAGATTTCTACTCTGTCCTTTTGCACAAGCGTCTGGCAGGTATTCTAGACGTTCAGGCATTTGGTCAGGCTTTGGTTAGAACCAAGCCTGTGGTTAAAAATGTTGCTCCGCCATGGAGCTTAAAGCTGGTTCTTAAGGTTCTTCAAGGAGTTCCATTTGAACCTTTTCATTCCATAGATATCAAACTTCTATCTTGGAAAGTTCCTTTTTGGTAGCTATTTCCTCGGCTCATAGAGTCTCCGAGTTATCTGCGTTGCAATGTGATTCTCCTTATCTGGTTCTCCGTACGGATAAGGTAGTCCTGTGTACCAACCTGGGGTTTTACCTATGGTGGTATCTAACAAGAATATCACTCAAGAGATTGTTGTTCCATTCTTGTATCCTAATCCTTCTTCAAAGAAGGAACGTCTATTACACAATTTGGACGTGGTTCGTGTTTTAAAGTTTTACTAACAAGCTACTACAGATTTTCATCAAACATTCACCTTGTTTGTTGTCTATTCTGGACAGAGGAGAGGTCAAAGGACTTCAGCAACCTCTCTGTCTTTTTGGTTAAAAAGCATAATTCATTTAGCTTATGAGACTGCTGGACAGCAGCCTCCTGAAGGGATTACAGCTCATTCTACTAGAGCTGTGGTTTTCACTTAGGCCTTTTTTAAATGTGGCTTCTGTTGAACAGATTACAAGATGGAGTCTTGGTCTGCGTTTCATACTTTTTCAAATTTAACAAATTTGATACCTTGCTTCTTCGGAGGCTATTTTTGGGAGAAAGGGTTTTTTATAGGCAGTGGTAACTTTCCGTTTAAGTACCTGCCTTGTCCCTCCCATCATCCGTGTACTTTAGCTTTGGTATTGGTATCCCATAAGTAATGGATGATCCGTGGACTGGATACACTTAACAAGAGAAAACATAATTTATGCTTACCTGATAAATTTATTTCTCTTGTGGTGTATCCAGTCCACGGGTTCATCCATTACTTGTGGGATATTCTCCTTCCCAACAGGAAGTTGCAAGAGGACACCCACAGCAGAGCTGTCTATATAGCTCCTCCCCTAACTGCCACCCCCCAGTCATTCGACCGAAGACAAGCAAGAAAAAAGGAGAAACTATAGGGTGCAGTGGTGACTGTAGTTTAAAAATAAAAAACACCTGCCTAAAAATGATAGGGCGGGCCGTGGACTGGATACACCACAAGATTAATAAATTTATCAGGTAAGCATAAATTTTGTTTTCTCTTGTAAAGGTGTATCCAGTCCACGGGTTCATCCATTACTTGTGGGATACCAATACCAAAGCTTTAGGACACGGATGAAGGGAGGGACAAGGCAGGCGCTTAAACGGAAGGCACCACTGCCTGTAAGACCTTTCTCCCAAAAATAACCTCCGAAGAAGCAAAAGTATCGAATTTGTAGAATTTAGAAAAGACCAAGTCGAAGCCTTACAAATCTGTTCAACAGAGGCCTCATTTTTAAAAGCCCATGTGGAAGCCACCGCTCTAGTGGAATAAGCTGTATTTCTTGCAGGAGGCTGCTGGCCAGCAGTCTCATAAGCTAAGCGGATTATGCTTCTTAGCCAAAAAGAAAGAAGTTGCCGAAGCCTTTTGGCCTTTCCTCTGTCCAGAGTAGACAACAAACACAGCAGATGTTTGACGAAAATCCTTAGTAGCTTGTAAATAAAACTTTAAAGCACGAACCACATCAAGATTGTGTAAAAGACGTTCCTTCTTTGAGGAAGGATTAGGACATAATGAAGGAACAACAATCTCCTGATTGATATTCTTATTAGATACCACCTTAGGAAGAAACCCAGGTTTGGTACGCAAAACTACCTTATCTGCATGGAAAATCAGATAAGGGGAATCACACTGTAAAGTAGATAACTCCGAAACTCTTCGAGCCGAGGAGATGGCTACTAAAAACAGAACTTTCCAAGATAAAAGTTTAATATCTATGGAATGCAAAGGTTCAAACGGAACCCCTTGAAGAACTTTAAGAACTAAATTTAAACTCCATGGCGGAGCAACAGGTTTAAACACAGGCTTGATTCTAACTAAAGCCTGACAAAACGCCTGAACGTCTGGAACCTCAGCCAGATGTTTGTGCAAAAGAATAGACAGAGCAGATATCTGTCCCTTTAAGGAACTAGCTGACAAACCCTTCTCCAATCCTTCTTGGAGAAAGGATAATATCCTAGGAATCCTGACTTTACTCCATGAGTAACCCTTGGATTCACACCAGTGAAGATATTTACACCATATCTTATGATAGATTTTCCTGGTGACAGGCTTTCAAGCCTGAATTAAGGTATCAATGACCGATTCGGAAAAACCACGCTTCGATAGAATCAAGCGTTCAATCTCCAAGCAGTCAGACGCAGAGAAATTAGATTTGGATGTTTGAAAGGACCTTGAAGTAGAAGGTCCTGCCTTAGCGGCAGAATCCATGGTGGAAAGGATGACATGTCCACCAGATCCGCATACCAAGTCCTGCGTGGCCACGCAGGAGCTATCAAAATCACCGAAGCTCTCTCCTGCTTGATCTTGGCAATCAGCTGAGGGAGCAGAGGAAACGGTGGAAACACATAAGCCAGGCTGAAGGACCAGGGCGCTGCTAGAGCATCTATCAGCGCTGCCTTGGGGTCCCTGGACCTGTACACGTAACAAGAAAGCTTGGCGTTCTGACGAGACGCCATGAGATCCAGTTCTGGTTTGCCCCATAGTTGAATCAACTGGGCAAATACCTCCAGATAGGGCTCCCACTCCCCCGGATGAAAAGTCTGCCGACTAAAAAAAATCTGCCTCCCAGTTCTCTACTCCTGGGATATGGATAGCTGAAAGATGGCAAGAGTGAACCTCTGCCCATGGAATTATCTTTGAAAACTCCAACATTGCCAGGGGACTTCTTGTACCCCCCTCATGGTTGATATAGGCCACAGTCGTGACATTGTCCGACTGAAATCTGATGAACCTGACCTCCGCTAGCTGAGGCCAAGCCTGAAGAGCATTGAATATCGCTCTTAGTTCCAGAATGTTTATCGGAAGGAGTGCCTCCTCCTGAGTCTTAGAACTGCCAGTAGGGACCCTAGAACCTTCGTAAAGATTATTGGTGCCGTGGCTAACCCGAAGGGAAGAGCCACAAACTGGTAATGCCTGTCTAGGAAGGCAAACCTGAGAAACCGATGAGGATCTCTGTGTATTGGAATGCGGAGATAAGCATCCTTTAGATCCACGGTAGTCATATATTGACCCTCCTGGATCATAGGGAGGATGGTTCGGATAGTCTCCATCTTGAAGGATGGGACCCTGAGAAATTTGTTTAGGATCTTGAGATCCAAGATTGGTCTGAAAGTTCCCTCTTTTTGGGAACTATGAACAGATTTGAATAGAATCCCTGCCCCTGTTCCCCCCTTGGAACTGGGTGGATCACTCCCATGACCAGAAGGTTTTGAACACAATGTAAGAATGCCTCTCTCTTTATCTGGTTTGCAAATAATTGTGAGAGATGAAATCTCCCCTTTGGAGATGAGGCTTTGAAATCCAGAAGATATCCCTGGGAAACAATCTCCAGAGCTCAGGGATCCTGGACGTCTCTTGCCCAAGCCTGGGCGAAGATAGAAAGTCTGACCCCAACTAGATCTGGTCCCGGATCGGGGGCTACTCCTTCATGCTGTCTTAGAAGCAGCAGCAGGTTTTTTGGCCTGCTTTCCCTTGTTCCAAGTCTGATTAGGTCTCCAGACTGGCTTGGACTGGGCAAAATTTCCTTCTTGTTTTGCAGCAAAGGAACTTCAAGCTGCGCCACTCTTGAAGTTTCGAAAGGAACGAAAATTGGTATGTTTGGTCCTTGATTTGTTGGACCTATCCTGGGGAAGGGCGTGGTCTTTTCCTCCAGTAATATCAGAAATTATCTCCTTCAATCCAGGCCCGAATAGCGTCTGCCCTTTGAAGGGGATGTTAAGAAGCTTAGACTTCGAAGTAACATCAGCTGACCAGGATTTAAGCCATAGCGCCCTACGCGCCTGAATGGCAAAATCTGAATTCTTAGCCGTTAGCTTTGTTAAATGAAAAACAGCGTCAGAAATAAATGAATTGGCTAACTTAAGAGCTTTAAGCCTGTCTAGGATATCATCCAACGGGGTCTCCACCTGTAGAGCCTCTTCAAGAGACTCGAACCAGAAAGCCGCTGCAGCAGTGACTGGGGCAATGTGTGCAAGAGGCTGGAGAATAAAACCTTGTATAAAGATTTTCTTAAGGAAACCCTCTAATTTTTTATCCATTGGATCTAGGAAAGCACAACTTTCCTCGACGGGAATAGTTGTACGTTTAGCTAGGGTAGAGACTGCTCCCTCCACCTTAGGGACCGTCTGCCTCGAGTCCCGTGTAGCGGCATCTATGGGAAACCTCTTTTTAAAGGCAGGAGGGGGAGAGAACGGTACACCTGGTCTATCCCATTCCTTCGTAATAATTTCTGAAAACCTCTTAGGGATTGGAAAAACATCAGTGTAAACAGGCACAGCAAAGTATTTGTCCATTTTACACAATTTCTCTGGGACTACAATGGTGTTCGTCATCCAGAGTCGCTAAAACCTCCCTGAGCAACATGCGGAGGTGTTCAAGTTTAAATTCAAATGCTGTCATTTCAGAGTCAGACTGAAGTAACGCCTTCCCTGAATCAGAAATGTCACCCACAGATAGAAGCTCCCCTGCTTAGGCTTCTGTACCTTGTGAGGGTATATCAGACATAGCTACTAAAGCGTCAGAGAGCTCTGTATTTATTCTAGCCCCAGAGCTGTCTCTCTTTCCTTGTAACCCTGGCAGTTTGGACAATACCTCTGTGAGAGTATGATTCATAACTGCCGCCATGTCCTGTAAAGTAAACGCAGTGGACGTGCCAGATGTACTTGGCGTCACTTGAGCGGGAGTTATAGGTTCTGACACATGGGGAGAGTTAGATGGCATAATCTCCCTTTTGTCAGTCTGAGAAACCTCTGGTGATAAATCTTTAAAAGCCATAATATGGTCTTTATAACTTATAGAAAGGTCAATGCATTTGGTACACATTCTATTAGTTGGTTCCACAATGGCTTCTAAACATAATGAACAAGGAGTTTCTTCTATGTCAGACATGTTTAACAGACTAATAATGTGACCAGCAAGCTTGGAAAACACTTTAATAAATGTGAAAAGCAATTAAACAGAAACGGTACTGTACCTTTAAGAGAAAAAAACCTACCATATAAACTGCAAATCAGTGTTAAAAAGCAGTAAACTCTACAAAATTTTTACAGTGTGTACAAGAGACTAAAGCAGCATTGCACCCACTTGCAAATGGATGATTAACCCCTTAGGCCCAAAAACGGATTAGAAAAACGGTAACACCGTTAAAAAACAGTCAAACACACTGCCACAGCTCTACTGTGGCTCCTACCTTCCCTTAAACATGATTTTTGCAGGAAAGAACCCCTCTATAGTGGTCCTAGATGCCAGAGGACTCCTTTAGAGAAGCTGGATGTCTCAGTCTGTATAACAACTGCGCATAAAGTGCACAAAAATAGGCCCCTCCCACCATGCACTCACAGGCAGAGGGCCATAAAAAAACTACTCCTAGGAGTAAAATAACAGCCATGTGGAAAACTAGGCTCCAAAATAAAGATTTATCACCCTCAGAGAAAAAACTTTTTTTCTGTTAAGTAATGCAGACGTTTTAACACTAAGTACTATGAGGGTTAACATAAAAATTACCCTTATCTTGTAAGCATGATCCCAGTCGCTGTTAAATCACTGTATCAGGCTTACCTCAAATATATCAGGCACAGTCAGCATTTTCTAGACCTTATCATCTCTCTAGAAAAAAATATACTGAACATACCTCAAATCAGGTGATTTGCCAACCGTCCCCCCAACTGAAGTTTTCTTTCCATACTCTTCAGTTATGTGTGAGAACAGGAATGGACCTTAGTTTCAAACCGCTAAGATTATCAACCTCCAGGCAGATCTTCTTCCAATTTCTGCCTGCGAGTGAAACAGTACAACGCCGGTACCGTTTAAAAATAACAAACTTTTGATTGAAGGTAAAACTACACTAAGTCACCACATATCTCTTGATACTTCCTTTCTTGTCGAGAGCTTGCAAGAGAATGACTGGGGGTGGCAGTTAGGGGAGGAGCTATATAGACAGCTCTGCTGTGGGTGTCCTCTTGCAACTTCCTGTTGGGAAGGAGAATATCCCACAAGTAATGGATGAACTCGTGGACTGGATACACATTTACAAGAGAAATAGAACAGTGAAATGTAAAAATCTGGCACAGTAAAAAACAAACAAACTCAGTAACAGTAAACATAAGCAAACGCCGCCCTCCCCCCCAAAAAAAAACCCACAACGGCAAATGTAAAAAAAATAAAAAAATGTACTAGTGTGTGTGATACTGCTTGAAGCAGTCCCCAATGCAGAATCCAGGCTGTCCTGGGCAATCAGGACAGTAAAAGGTGGTGTCCCTTCTCTGTCCCCTCTTGGTACAGACTCGGGTGCATCTTGGTACAAAATCCCCGAAATGATCTTGAGCTGAAACTGTAAAAAAGTCAGTTTCATTCCGGGGTTTGCTTTTTTGAACAACAAAAAACCGTTGTGGCTTCCAACCTTTTTGTACCAGGCCCTTGTCCTCTGCATAATTAGGTAGGGCTGCAGCAGCTGATCTGCCAGATCAACCCCACCCATATGCCGGTTATAAGCCTTGATTCACACTGGCTGCCTTATGCTCTCAGCTCTGCCACGTACATAGACCTCCACAGTCCTCTATGTGTGGATGATGGTAGGAAGGTATACATCCTTCTTGTCTCTGTACCTAACTGCCAACAGCTCCTCTTGGCGCAAAGCTGAGGTCTTCCCCCTTTGTAGCCGGGTGCGTGCAAGTTGTCCTGGGAAACCTGTGTGGTTCTTTTTAATTGTACCACAAGCTACTGTATCAAAGCAATACAGTAGCTTGAACAAAAGGACACTTATAAAAAAATATCTAAATTTAAGTGGTACCCTTTGTTTGTTAGGGGTAATATCACGTCCCAGACAATCTTGCCAGTGGTTCCCATATGTTCTGGGCAACCTGGAGGATCAAGGTGGCTATCCTTTCCCTCATAAACCCGGAAGGCCTGAATATACCCACTCTCGCTCTCACAGAGCTTATACACCTTTACTCCATATCTGGAGCGCTTGGAAAAAATATAGTGCTTGAATCCCAGCCTTCCCTTATACTTCATCAGGGATTCATCCACACATATATTCCTTCCAGGTGTATAAGCCTCTGCAAACCAGGCAGCAAAGTGGGTAATCAGTCGGAGGATTTTATACAGCCTGTTAAACTGGGGATGCTCGATAGGGGGGGCACAGGGTGTTGTCGCTTAAGTGCATGAAATGTAGAATAATTTCATACCTCTTCCTCAACATACTTTGGGAGCAAATGGGGGTAGAGCAAATGGGGCTACTGCTCCAGTAGGAGTGGATGGAGGATTTCTTTATGATGCCCATTAGCATAGTCAATGCCCAGAATTGTCTAAATTCGGGCACATCGACGGCGGCCCATTGCTGCTTTGCCAAAAAACTGTCAGGCTTTGCAGCACGGAACTGATGGGCATATAAATTAGTTTGGGGCGACAATGTTCACCAATACAAAATCGCCCAGAAACACCTCCATAAACTACTGGGGGCTAAATCCTGCCACATCCACATTTGTGCCAGGATTTGCTGTGAAGGGTGGGATATCTGGCCTCTGGAGATGAGGCATTACCCCACCCTTCAGCAGCAATGGCAGCTGGAGCAACACGTCTCCTTCTGTCAGGGGGTTGGCAGCCACAGATACCGCTTGAAACCGTCCCCAATGCAGAGTCCAGGCTGTCCGGGGCAATCAGGACAGTAATACAGTGGATATAAAAAGTCTACACACTCCCCACTATGTGCTCAAAAGTGAAGCATCAAGGGTTGCATACTACTTTGGGATGTCTGGGATACTATTCAAACCTGTTTGTGGTCCCGAAGAAGGAAGGAACCTTCCGCCTGTTTCTGGACCTAAAGTGTTTAAACAAATTTATATCTGTCCCCTCGTTCAAGATGGAGACAATAAGGTCCATCTTTCTTTTAGTTTAGGAAGAACAGTTCATGACCACGATAGATCTTAAGGATTCTTACCTTCACGTTCCTATACACAAAGAACACTTCTCGTTCCTAAGGTTTGCGTTTCTGGACCTACACTTCTAGTTTATTGCACTGCCGTTTGGTCTAGCTACTGCTCCAAGAGTTTTTACGAAGTTAAGTCACCTCTGCACCTTGGCTTTTCCTTTCTCTTCCTAACTTCGGTCGAATGACTGGAGTGGGAGGGAAGGGAGGAGCTATATATACAGCTCTGCTGTGGTGCTCTTTGCCTCCTCCTGCTGACCAGGACACAATATCCCACAAGTAAGGATGAAATCCGTGGACTCATCGTATCGTAAAAGAAACAAATTTATCAGGTAAGAATAAATTTCCTTTTTTTTTTTTTTTATCTTCAATAATTGTTTTTTCTCTTGTAGGTTTGAAAAAGTACTGACCTAGGTTCTCTAACAGCACTATAGCAGACCTTGAATTTTACTGAAGTCTGTAAGTTGCCTATTGCAATATGAAACATTTTTGTACTTTAGTTGTGGCAGGTTTATTGTCCTTTTACTATAATTTGATCAGGGCCTCTACAAGTAAGTGTGGGTGTTTAAATACACAGCTCAAATAGCTTTTGCCTCAAGGATTTTGAAATTATGTTCAAGTTTTGAATTGCACGTTCTTATGTAACTAACTTATTAAGGACAGCCTGGAGTTGCTTGGCTCACAGTCTGCCCATTTCATAAGCCAGATTTTGCTAGTTCTTGGTGCTTGAAACCCAACACGTTCAGAATTAATGTGCAACTTAGAATAAAGTACCATAATATCATGTACTGCATATTAAAAAGTAGGTAATAACTTTCAAATAAACAAAATACAATGATATCTGATTTCCAAGAAAGCTATATAAGCATGAAGTTATGTGCTGTAATTAGTTTGGCAGTAGATTATGGATTGCTTAATATAGAGCGGCATGTAAAGCTTGTGGGCTGTGTGAACTGCATATACCTGTCTCATAAAAATTATAACCTGTTCCTGCCAGTGATGACGGTCCCCAAGCTTTAGGTTTTACTAAATTGTGCTCCCTTTTTTTTTTTCTCTTTTTTTTTCATTTTTAAAGAGCTTTATTTAGGATAAAGAAATATACACATTTTGATGTGAATGAACAGTATAAACATAAAAAATACTGCAATAAAAAGCTTTGATATACAAATTGTAGAGAGTATTAAACAAGATATACACATACGTATTACAATTGTGGCATTCAATATAATACTCATTAAATCAAGATATTTCCCTTGGGGACCCAATGTTAGAATTGTAGACCTCCTCAGGGTCATTTAATAAGCCAACCATATTTTGTAGGGATTTAACACAAAGCAGTATCATAAAATTCACAGAAATAAAGCATCACTAAAAATAGCAATGCTGAGTGGATTTTCCGGTATAAAGATAAGATGTCAATGCCCTAATCAGGTACTCATTCATTAATATAAACATGGCAACATACCTCACATTCAACCCACATATACAAGTGCTTACCAAATCCTGCTGTTCACACCTACGCAGCATTTCCAGAATTCGTCCCTTCCTTACTCAAAAAACTACAAAAATACTTATTCATTCCCTCATTTTGTAACGCATTGATTATTGTAATCTACTCCTAAATGGCCTTCCTAAACACCGCCTCTCCTCCCTCCAATCTATTATGAATGCTTCTGCTAGACTCATTCACCTAAGTCGCCGATCTACATCAGCTGCTCCGCTCTGCCAGTCTCTACACTGGCTCCCCATACACTCCAGAATACAATTTAAAGTATTAACCCTAACTTACAAAGCACTTGACAGTCTAACTCCCAACTATATTTCCTCTCTCATTGTGAAATATTATCAATCCCGTCCTCTTCGATCAACCTCTGACCTACGTCTCTACACTCCTGTTATCTCTACGTCCCACTCCCGCCTCCAAGACTTTGCACGTGCTGCTCCTGTCCTGGAACTCTACCCCGCTCCATAAGACTGTCTCCAACCTTGTATAGCTTCAGACGCTCCTTGAAAACTCACCTTTTCAGAGAGGCTTACCATCTCTCCTCCATCCCTCATCCGAACCAAACTAATACATGTACATGAACTGCCTGACTCACTGCTGCAAATACAACCGATGTAACAAGCTACCCTAACCTTATGTCTCTGCATCCTTAACCTATAGACTGTGAGCTCTCCGGAGCAGGGCCCTCTTCCTCCTGTACTAGATTTGTTTTGTTATGTTTTGTATTTTATCACAAATCTTTGTCATTGTATACCCTTATCATTGTACCCAGCGCTACAGAATGTGGCGGCGCTTTACAAATAAATGATAATAATAATAATAATAAACAGTTGAGCACCATATATTAAATAACTGTGGTATATAAAGAAGTGAAATATCAACCATAAATGGGGAGTAAGTTAAGCTGCTTAAAGTGAGAAAGGATAAGTAGCGTTTTGGTATAGATATGCGTATTCAAGTATACCACTATGACATCTTTATAAAGGTAATATTCAGATGTTCGGTATGGAAAGGTAAGAATATAGTCTATAGCGCTGTAGGAGATGTGCCTTCTATGCATATGTAAGATGCAGCACTGTGGTGTTAAGAGCCCCCGTTTTATATATATATATATATATATATATATATATATATATATATATATATAATATATATATATATATATATATATATATATATATATATATATATATATATATATATATATATATATATATATAATATATATATAATATATATATATATATATATATATATAATATATATATATAATATATATATATATAATATATATATATATATAATGTAGGATATCTCCCAGGGAGCCCCCACTAGTATAAATAAGGGCACAACGACAATAGCAGTGTCCGCTATGCGAGATTGTGAAAAATACACTGTACAAGTAATTATTTAATGTGCATTACCACGGGTTGTGGAGAGAGCATGGATTAGGGTAAGCAAAGATAATAATTTGACTATCAGTGATATCTCTAAACTGTGTATAAAAAGTTGGAGGCAGTTCCTGTGGATATGCAATAAAATATTTAACCCCCTCCTTGGCTCCGGCCACGAACCGCAGGAAGTGGACTAATTTAGTTAGAAGACACCAAAGGAACCTCTGTGATACAATATTAATATTATCAATATTAACTTATAACCTACCTTTCTTCTATATGGTACAACAAGTCCACGGATCCATCCTTTACTTGTGGGATATTATCCCCCTGCTAACAGGAAGTGGCAAAGAGCACCACAGCAGAGCTATCTATATAACTCCTCCCTTAGCTCCACCCCCCAGTCATTCTCTTTGCCTACTCTAATTAATAGGAAGGGTAAAGTGAAAGAGGTGATCTGTCAGGCTTTAGTTAGAATCAAGCCTGTGTTTAAACCTGTTGCTCCGCCATGGAGTTTGAACTTAGTTCTTAAAGTTCTTCAAGGGGTTCCGTTTGAACTTATGCATTCCATAGATATTAAGCTTCTATTTTGGAAAGTTCTGTTTTTAGTTGCTATCTCTTCGACTCGAAGAGTTTCTGAACTATCTGCATTGCAATGCGACTCGCCTTATCTTGTTTTCCATGCTGATAAAGTGGTTTTCCGTACCAAACCTGGATTCCTTCCTAAGGTTGTTACTAATAAGAATATTAATCAGGAAATTGTTGTTCCTTCTCTGTGTCCTAATCCTTCCTCTAAGAAGGAGCGTCTGTTGCACAACTTGGACGTGGTTCGTGCTTTGAAGTTTTACTTGCAAGCGACCAAAGATTTCCGTCAAACATCTTCTCTGTTGTCTATTCTGGAAAACGTAGAGGTCAAAAAGCTACGGCTACCTCTTTCTTTTTGGCTGAAAAGCATCATCCGTTTGGCATACGAGACTGCTGGACAGCAGCCTCCTGAAAGGATTACAGCTCACTCTACTAGAGCGGTGGCTTCCACATTGACTTTTAAAAATGATGCTTCTGTTGAACAGATTTGTAAGGCTGCGACTTGGTCTTCGCTTCATACCTTTTCCAAATTTTACAAATTTGATACTTTTGCTTCTTCGAGGGCTATTTTTGGTAGAAAAGTTCTTCAAGCAGTGGTGCCTTCTGTTTAACCATCTGTCTTGTCCCTCCCGTTCATCCGTGTCCTGTAGCTTTGGTATTGTATCCCACAAGTAAAGGATGAATCCGTGGACTCGTCGTACCTTATAGAAGAAAAGTAAATTTATGCTTACCTGATAAATTAATTTCTTCTATGGTACAACGAGTCCACGGCCCGCCCTTTCATTTTAAGACAGATTATATTTTTTTTATTTTAAACTTCAGTCAACTCTGCACCTTTTTAGTTTCTCCTTTTTTCTTCCTGTACCTTCGGTCGAATGACTGGGGGTGGAGCTAAGGGAGGAGCTATATAGACAGCTCTGCTGTGGTGCTCTTTGCCACTTCCTGTTAGCAGGAGGATAATATCCCACAAGTAAAGGATGAATCCGTGGACTCGTCGTACCATAGAAGAAATTAATTTATCAGGTAAGCATAAATTTACTTTCTCTTACATTGGTGTATCCGGTCCACGGCTTCATCCTTACTTGTGGGATATTCTCAATCCCTACAGGAAGTGGCAAAGAGAGCACACAGCAGAGCTGTCCATATAGCTCCCCTCAGGCTCTGCCCCCCCAGTCATTCTCTTTGCCGCTCTAACAAGTAGCATCTCCACGGGAGGGTAAAGAGTTTGTGGTGTTAGATTTGAAGTTTTTATTTCTTCTATCAAAAGTTTGTTATTTTAAAATAGTGCCGGCTTGTACTATTTACTCTGAGGCAGAAAGTGATGAAGATTTCTGCTGAGAGGAATATGATTTTAGCACCAGTAACTAAAATCCATTGCTGTTCCCACGCAGGACTGTTGAATACCGGAGAACTTCAGTTGCTTCAGGTATGATCAGTCATTTTTCTAACAAGACCAAGTAATGCTAGAAGACTGTCAGAAATCCCCTCAGGGATAGGTAAGCCATCTTTCTCAGACTCTGTATAAAATGATGGCTTAAATTAAGGGCTCAATGCTGGTTGACACTATTGTGGGCTTAATCGATTGCTTTCTTAGCATGATTTAGAATGAATAGGGTGTTTTTTGAGACTTTTAAAACACTTATGGGGTTTATTATTGCGCCTGGCACTTAGACACCTAACCTAGTCTAAAAGGCCCCATCACTCTGGAATGAAGAGGGAGGAGGCCTCATTTTCGTGCCTCAGTTGCGCAGTTGTTTTGGCTATACAGTTCATGCAGCTTCACGTGGAGCTTCACGTGGGGAGTCCAGAGACCTCAGAGAGGACTTCAGAGAGGCTTATTTCTTATTCAAATAATCCCTAAGGAAGGTAAAAGCCACAGTAGAGGCTGTGGCATCGTGCTGTAGTGTTTTTAACCGGTTAACTGCTGTTCTTAGCTCCGGTTTGGGCATTAAGGGGTTAATTGGTCTGAAAATGTGTGTGCAATCTTTTCAAAGCATTGGGACAATGTGGTGAAAATTTCATTAAGATTGGATGTTTATTTGATGGTTATTTGATGTTTTAGTAATAAAGTGTGCACTTTTATTATTTAAAGACACAGTAACGTTTTTTCAAAAAATATTTTTTATTGCATTGTAGTGCTGTCTAAGTCTGTCAAACATGTCTGAGCCTTCAGATAGCCTTTGTTCTGTATGTTTAAAGGCCATGGCGGTACCCCCATTAAATTTATGTTTGAAGTGTGCTATAGCGTCCAAACAACTTAAGGACCATACAGTAACGCTTAAAAATGTAGCCCAAGACGATTCTTTAGCTGAAAGTAGTGTGGATAGTACACTATCCTCTCCTGTGTCAACACCAGCTATGCCCGCGCAAGCGATGCCCAGTACCTCTAGCGCATCGATTCCTATTACTTTGCAACAGTTAACTGCAGTAATGGATAATTCTCTCGCAGCATTTTTATCCAAACTGCCAGCATTTCCAAGGAAGCGTGATAGCTCAGTTTTAAATACAGAAAATGAGCAATCTGACGCAGCGGATAATTTATCTGTAGTGCCCTCACAACAATCTGACTTGGCGGTGAGGGAGGGCCTGTCTGAGGGAGAAATTTCTGATACGGGAAAGGTTTCTCAGCAGGCAGAGCCAGTTACCATAGCATTTAAACATAAGCTAGAACACCTCCGCGCCCTGCTTAAGGAGGTCCTGGCTACGCTAGATGATTGTGACCCCTTGGTGGTCCCAGAAAAATTGTGTAAAATGGACAAATTCTTAGAGGTCCCGGTACACACTGACGCGTTTCCGATATCTAAGAGGGTGGCGGATATCGTGACTAGGGAGTGGGAGATACCAGGTGTACCTTTTGTTCCCCCCCCCCTATATTTAAGAAAATGTTCCCCATTGTCGACCCCAGAAGGGACGCGTGGCAGACGGTCCCTAAGGTTGAAAGGGCAGTTTCAACACTAGCTAAGCGCACGACTATACCAATAGAAGATAGTTGCGCTTTCAAAGATCCTATGGATAAAAAATTAGGTTTGCTTAAGAAAATATTTGTTTAACAAGGTTTTCTTCTGCAACCAATTTCTTGCATCATTCCTGTAACCACTGCAGCGGCTTTTTGGTTTGAGGAACTAGAAAACTTGCTCCAGAAGGAGACTTCTTATGATGAGGTCATGGACAGAATCCACGCCTTGAAGTTGGCTAATTCTTTCATCACAGATGCCGCTTTTCAGTTAGCTAAATTAGCGGCAAAAAATTCTGGTTTTGCAATCGTGGCGCGCAGAGCGCTTTGGCTAAAATCTTGGTCGGCGGACGTGTCGTCCAAAACAAAATTGCTTAATATTCCTTTCAAGGGTAAGACCCTATTCGGGCCAGAGTTGAAAGAAATTATTTCCGATATCACTGGGGAAAAGGGCCATGCCCTTCCACAAGATAGACCCTTCAAAGCTAAAAAATAAGTCTAATTTTCGTTCCTTTCGCAATTTCAGGAACGGACCTGCTTCTACCTCTACAGCCACTAGCAAGAGGGTAACGCTTCCCAGCCCAAACCAGCATGGAAACCCTTGCAAGGGTAAACAGGGCAAGAAGCCTGCTGCTGCTACCAAGACAGCATGAAAGGGTAGCCCCCGATCCGGGACAGGATCTAGTAGGGGGCAGACTTTCTCTCTTTGCTCAGGCTTGGGCAAGAGATGTTCCGGATCCCTGGGCGCTAGAAATTGTCACTCAGGGGTATCTTCTGGAATTCAAGGACCTTCCTCCAAAGGGAAGGTTCCACATGTCTCGCTTATCTTTAGACCAGATAAAGAGACAGGCATTCTTACGTTGCGTAGAAGACCTTCTAAAAATGGGAGTGATACACCCAGTTCCAACAGCAGAACAAGGACTGGGTTTTTACTCGAACCTGTTTGTAGTTCCCAAAAAGGAAGGAACTTTCAGGCCAATCCTGGACTTAAAAATCCTAAACAAATTCCTCAGAGTTCCATCATTCAAAATGGAAACCATTCGGACAATTTTACCAATGATCCAGGAGGGTCAATATATGACTACCGTGGACTTAAAGGATGCGCACCTGCATATTCCTATCCACAAAGATCACCATCAGTTCCTGAGGTTCGCCTTTCTGGACAAACATTACCAGTTCGTGGCCCTTCCCTTCGGATTGGCCACTGCTCCCAGAATTTTCACAAAGGTGCTAGGGTCCCTTCTAGCGGTGCTAAGACCAAGGGGCATTGCAGTAGCACCTTACCTAGACGACATCTTAATACAAGCGTCGTCCTTTCACAAAGCAAAGGCTCATACAGACATTGTTCTAGCCTTTCTAAGATCTCACGGGTGGAAAGTGAACGAAGAAAAGAGTTCTCTGTCCCCGTTCACAAGGGTTCCCTTCCTGGGAACAATAATAGACTCGGTAGAAATGAAAATCTTTCTGACGGAGGTCAGGAAGTTAAAACTTTTGAACACTTGTCGAGTTCTTCATGCCATTCCTCAACCCTCCGTAGCTCAGTGCATGGAGGTAATAGGACTAATGGTTGCGGCAATGGACGTGGTCCCTTTTGCTCTAATTCATTTGAGACCACTGCAACTGTACATGCTCAAACAGTGGAATGGGGATTATGCAGATTTGTCTCCCCAGATACAAATGGACCAGAAAACCAGAGACTCACTCCTCTGGTGGTTGTCTCAGGATCACCTGTCTCAGGGAATGAGTTTCCGCAGACCGGAGTGGATCATTGTCACGACCGACGCCAGCCTCTTAGGCTGGGGTGCGGTCTGGGACTCCCTGAAAGCTCAGGGGCTATGGTCTCGGGAAGAATCTCTTCTCCCGATAAACATTTTGGAATTGAGAGCGATATTCAATGCGCTCCAGGCCTGGCCTCAGCTAGCTGAGGTCAAATTCATCAGATTTCAGTCGGACAACATCACGACTGTAGCGTACATCAATCATCAGGGAGGAACAAAGAGTTCCCTGGCGATGAGTGAGGTATCCGCAATTTACATCCCAGGGGTGGACAATTGGGAGGCGGATTATCTGAGTCGTCAGACTTTCCATCCGGGGGAGTGGGAACTCCACCTGGAGGTTTTTGTCCAGTTAACCCAACTATGGGGCTTTCCAGATCTGGATCTGATGGCGTCACGCCAGAACTCCAAAGTTCCGCGTTACGGGTCCAGGGATCCCAAGGCAACATTGGTAGATGCTTTAGTGGCGCCTTGGTCGTTCAATCTAGCTTATGTCTTTCCACCGTTTCCTCTTCTCCCTCGGCTAGTAGCCAGAATCAAGCAGGAGAAGGCTTCGGTAATTCTGATAGCTCCTGCGTGGCCACGCAGGACTTGGTATGCAGACCTGGTGGATATGTCATCGGCTCCACCATGGAAGCTACCTTTGAGGCAGGACCTTCTAATCCAAGGTCCATTCAAGCATCCAAACCTAGTTTCTCTGCAACTGACTGCTTGGAGATTGAACGCTTAATTCTAGCTAAGCGTGGGTTCTCTGAATCAGTTATAGATACTTTGATCCAGGATAGAAAGCCTGTTAACAGGAAAATTTACCATAAGATATGGCGGAAATATCTTTGTTGGTGCGAATCCAAGGGTTACTCATGGAGTAAGATTAGGATTCCAAGGTTACTATCCTTTCTCCAAGAAGGATTGGAGAAAGGGTTGGCAGCTAGTTCTCTAAAAGGACAGATATCTGCTCTGTCTGTGCTGTTGCATAAGCGTCTGGCAGCCGTGCCAGATGTTCAGGCGTTTGTACAGGCCTTAGTCAGAATCAAGCCTGTCTACAGACCTGTGGCTCCTCCATGGAGTCTAAATTTAGTTCTTTCAGTTCTTCAAGGGGTTCCGTTTGAACCTCTACATTCCATAGATATTAAGTTATTATCTTGGAAAGTTTTGTTTTTGGTAGCTATTTCTTCTGCTAGAAGAGTTTCTGAATTGTCTGTTGTTCCTTCTCTGTGTCCTAATCCAGTTTCTAACAAGGAACGTCTGTTACATAATCTTGATGTGGTTCGTGCTTTAAAGTTTTATCTAAAAGCAACTAAAGACTTCAGACAAACATCATCCTGGTTTGTCGTCTATTCTGGTAAGAGGAGAGGTCAAAAAGCGACTGCTACCTCTCTGTCTTTCTGGTTGAAAAGCATCATCCGGTTGGCTTATGAGACTGCCGGAAGGCAGCCTCCTGAACGAATTACAGCTCATTCCACTAGAGCTGTGGCTTCCACATGGGCTTTCAAGAATGAGGCTTCTGTTGAACAGATCTGTAAGGCAGCGACTTGGTCTTCAC
>NC_069499.1:492837099-492907684 GCF_027579735.1 Bombina bombina
AAGGGGAGGTCACACTAAATACTTGCCACTTTAGCCTATAGAAGCAGTTTTTTTCTGATTGTTCTGTTTTTTAATACTGTATGTATTCGAATAAAGAGACTAAGAAATAATTATATATGGTCCATTATACCATTGCTAAAACAATAAATCTAATGGTGGCCTAAGGTGTTTGATCAGTAGTATATTAGTTTCTTTCCGAAGATAGAGAGTCCACAACGTCATTCAATTACTAGTGGGAATATCACTCCTGGCCCGCAGGAGGAGGCAAAGAGCACCACAGCAAAGCTGATAAGTATCACTCCCCTACCCATAATCCCCAGTCATTCTCTTTGCCTCTGTCAATGGAGGAGGTGAAGTTTTCTTCATAAATGGAAAGAGTCCACAGCTGCATTCATTACTTTTGGGAAATAAGAACCTGGCCACCAGAAGGTGGCAAAGACACCCCAGCCAAAGGCTTAAATACTCCTCCCACTTCTCTCATCCCCCAGTCATTCTTTGCCTTTCGTCCCAGGAGTTTGTTAAAGAAGTGTCAGTTTGTTTTTGTCTCTTATGGAGGGTAGTTCTCTTCGACATGGGACGGGAGCTTTGAGTAATCCTGTCAGTCTCTCAGTGAGGGCTTGGATGAAAGTTAGAGTCCGGAGATGCAGGAAGAGTCTTTCTGCGAAACCATCCCGACTCATGTTAACAGCTCCTCAAGCAATTGGCGTTGTCCAACTTCGCTTCGCTGCCTGCTCTCTCAAGTCCATGGCGGAGGCGAGGCTACTATCCGTCACACTTGAAGGGCCGTGTTCCTGTTCCAAGGCGTAGATTCTGGGAGGATCGTTTCATTTTACTTCTTCATGAATTTACTGCAACTCATTTGTTCCTGCAAACTTAAATGAAAAATAAGGGTCTCGGTGAGACTCCTGTAATATCTTGGAATCAAGGGTTAATATCTCCTGAGGGGGATCATTGAACAGGGTTTTTTTTTAATCATGTTTGTTATGTGATTCAACCTGCTTATGTGTAGTGTTAACTGGGCTCGTGGTTTAGAACATAACGGCCTGTTGAAGTGATGCGACCTTACGGTCAGTTGTGCTGTTGTTGGACTGTACGGTTCACCTTGTGACCAAGCGTGTAAGTTTTGGTCTTCCATTTCCGCATTCCTGACTGTGTGGCGACGGAAAATTCTAGTCGGCTGGTGTCTGGTACATAGGAGGTGGTGAGTGCCCCAGCCATTGTGGGTGTCAGGTGCAGTTTACTCTGTTTTATATATAGTCCATTTTGGGTATCCTTGATCCAGTTATGAAGGATACTGATGTTGAGTTTGGTCAACTTTCTGATTCAGATTCTTCGTCCTGTGAAGAATGTAAATTGGCCCCATTGACTCAGGTCAGTCAGTTATGTTCTTTAGGCCGTTCTAGAGCTCCTTGTTCCTCGGGCTCGGGGATTCAAGAGACTGCTGAGCCATCCGCCTTGGGGGGCCCTGTCCTCCAGAAGGTGAGTTCCCTACCGCTCCCTGCTGCTACACATGCGGGTAACCCAAGTTATATATTTCCCTCCTCGGAGGGTGGATTGTTCCCCCCGGGGGTTGTGGCACGTGTTCGCTTTTACACACTTTTGGCGCTTGCGCATCTGCAAAGTCCAGATGTTTATTTGCGATTGTGCTCGTGCCGATTGCCCCAGATCTCTCGGATTCTGGAGGGCATGTACAGTTCCCTGCGGGTGTAACTGTTCCTTAGTGTTGTGCCTTTCGTTACAGGCGGGCTCGCCATAGTGTTTTACTCAGACACGTTTTTGAGCTGCTTGGGTACCCTATCCTTCTTGGGTATGGGACTCGTCTGTCTCCTCCTTCGAATGGCTCACCTCGTTAGACATGGGGGATGAAGTAATCTCCTTTAAGTCTTGTAATCGAGATCCTTCCCAGTTTTGTTGGAAGAAAAGGGTTTCCGTTAGGCTGGTCCTACGGACCTTCTGTTCTTCTTGGGCATTAACCTTCGGGTTGCCGATTTATTTTATTTAATCCGATTAGGATACATTTTCTTTTCTTTTTCATACTGGGTTTCCTGCGGGAAATTAAAAATATTTGGGATCGATACTCGCTGTTTGCTTTTATAGAAGTTGTTCAGGACACGTTAGTCCCATGTTTGTCTGTTTTCTTCCTTTGGGGTCGGGACTTGCAAGGGCTTCTTGCTCTTGTTATCCGGGTTATTCTGGATTTTTCCCCTGGGAGGTCTGTTTTTTGATATCAGACAAGGTATTTATGTTCCGAGAACATTGTTTAATCTTAACATTTGTGGGGCCCGGGCCTCTTGTCCTGATCTTACGGTTGTCGAGGGTTTTGAATCAACATTTTCTCTTTGTGGATCCCACTGTGGGATGTTACCTGGCCTTATGATCCTAGGACTGGCCGGGAGGTTCCAGTTTCCGGGGTACTTGAGCTTTGCCCTTGATCTGGCTGTTCTGTTTTACATCTTGGCCAGATTTACTGAGAGCCAGGGTTCCTGGTCTTGTGCCGGATGATTCGGTTCCCTTGGGACAGCCAACTGACGTGACCTGATGGTGGGCTGTCCTGACTAGCAAACGAAAGGTTCTACGACCTCCTGTCTTATGAGCAGGTGTTTATCGACGCTCTCCTCTTCAGGGGGCTTGTTGTCGTCCTTACGTAGGTGTGGTTACCTTTTTAGGGGCCTCTCCGGTGCTCGGGAGGTTAGAACAGATATCTTTTTGAGTAGTTCCTGTCTATCTGGGAAGCTACTGGCTCTGCGTTGAGACTTAGTTGGGGGGGCTTTGCTAGATCTTTTTAGGTCTAATGCCTACTCGATTGTCTTTAGGTTAAAGTGGCTGTGTCCATTCTTCCACCCTTTTGGGGGCCGGTCTTGGGGTCCCTTTCAGTTCCCTTGCTTCAGATCTGCCATTGCTTGTGCTGGTCCGGCCAGGTGTAGGTTCTGAGGTCTGTCGTTCATCCTCGGGTCTTGGGGATGACAGTGGACCTTCTTTTTTAGAGGTTTTGTGCCTCTCCCCCTTGAGATCTGTGAGTAGGTATAGCGGCCTGGATTGCCTGGAGAATGTCCTCTGTCTTGGAGGTTGGGCAGTCTGCTACTTTGTGCGGCCGCTTCTTCCTCACGGCTAGTGTTCTCTCCGTTCCTATGGATGGCAGTGTGTTACTAGATGTTTATACTCTGGGTTGCTACGGTTTGCTGAGTCTCTGAGTTCTGATGTTTTGAGGACTTCGTCTACAGCTATCTTTTCAGCGGTGTTGCACTATGTTTGGGAGATGTTTCTTCTCCTTGATGATGCCCGTTGCTCCTTGTGGGTTGGGCGTCATCTCCGTCTTGTTCTAGGGATCCTTTTGGGTCTTTGTAGATTTGACCTTCTTTTGAAGGGGGTTTTTCCTTTTATGGATTTTACTGTACCTTTTGGGTATCCTTTGGCTTATCCTTGTTCGTTCTCTTGGGGGTTTTGGTACTGTACTAGTGTAGGATGAAATAGGAATATCTAAATATGTTTTCCACACAGTATCACAAATAATCGGGATCAATTAATAAAGTAATCCCTAGTCTGCTCATATACTGTGGGTCAACAGAGGTTGAATTATACAGTCTCTATGTATATGAAACTATGTTGGAATTATAGTTAACCAAGTAGCTTTAAATCTTGCAGAAATATAGAAGAGGTTACTGTCTTTTAAGTACGAGTTTTGTAAGATAGCTGTTCAATTCATATGTTCATATTTCACAAACAGACTCAAAAGATTAAAAGTTCATCAGAATAAGTAGCACAGACTTAGGTTAAACTTGATCCTGTTTTGCTTTAACTTGCTTTTACAGATACAGACACAGCAGATGTATTTGAGGAATGATTTAAACAGTATGAGTAGTATGCAGTAAGTTAAATACAAGCAGGAACTTAGCATAGGATAATCACAGTGCAGACTGAAATATGTATTTAAAGAGTCTTACTTGAATAGTCCTTAGCTGGTGCTGTAGAATTTACTTACTGACCGCAGCTGCTGTAAAGGAGTTGTTTGCTGATTAGCTGGGAGTAACACACCACAGATCTGAGACGAATAGGTAACTGTAGAATAACTAGTGATAAAAGTAAATGCAATCCTTATGTGGCAGGGTAAAGTTCATTTAACAGCAGAAAAGTTGAAGAGAAACATGAGACAAATGCAGCTGAGAAAACTGGAGCATAGAAGTTTGCAAAGCAGGCAATACTTAGCTTGAAACCTGTGAGAGGAACAGTATGAGCTGCAGCTGTAGTAGTTCCTTTGAAAGGCTAAGAGTTTCTGCAGGATTCTGTAGGCTGAAGATCACACCTGTTGATCCAAATTACTAAGAAAGGTAGGTAAGGGGGAGGAGAGTTTTATAGTGAGGAATTAAAGGGACAGAGTATATGCAGCAAATCCATGACAACTAGTAGGAATGTGTGGGGACCGACTGCTGGGCGACGGTTCTCCTGTAGGAAAATAAACTTAAATTATGCTTACATGATAATTTTCTTTTCTTCAGATGGAAAGGGTCCACAGCTCCCCACCCGTATTTTTTTTTATGTGGGGCGTCTCTTATTTTTTATTCTTCTGGCACCAGTTCATCCTGGTGTTTCTTCTACTGTTGCTTGTTCCTCAGCAGAATTACTGGGGGATGAGAGAAGTGGGAGGAGTATTTAAGCCTTTGGCTGGGGTGTCTTTTGCCTCCTCCTGGAGGCTGAACATTTCTCCAGCATGTTGATCATACTTATTTAGACTTGAGCAATTTCTCCTTAGGCGGAGAAACTGCCCAACCGGAATGCCTCTAATTAGAGACTTAGGATGGTGACTCAAGGCTTCTAAGATGTTATTGGTTGCTGTGTCCTTACGGTATATTTCTGTAGCCAGCAAGGTCCCTTCTTTTTTGATTTTTACATCCAAAAAGGTTAATTCGCTAGTGCTGTAATCAAAAGTCAAAAGAATATTAAAATCACGTGTTTCTCCTTTGGAAAGGCACGGAAGAGTCTCTAAAAGACTTTGTAAAGATACTCAATGTCAATGATTTTAATTTTCTTTTGACTTTGGATTACAGCACTAGCGAATTAACCTTTTTGGATGTAAAAATCAAAAAAGAAGGGACCTTGCTGGCTACAGAAATATACCGTAAGGACACAGCAACCAATAACATCTTAGAAGCCTAGAGTCATCATCCTAAGTCTCTAATTAGAGGCATTCCGGTTGGGCAGTTTCTCCGCCTAAGGAGAAATTGCTCAAGTCTAAATAAGTATGATCAACATGCTGGAGAAATGTTCAGCAGATTTGAAAAGAGAGGCTACTCAAAACGTAATTTGAGATTTGCTAGGAATAGAGCAAGAAAAGCAAACGGAGATGACCTGCTCTATCAGACCAAGGACAAATCAAATGACCAAACAATTCGTTTTGTCACAGAATATAACTGCCATTGGGAAAAGATACGTTATATACTGAATGCAAAATGGCAATTCCTACAGGCTGATGAGGCTGTCTCAAAGCTTGTGGGGGTTCAACCTTCTTTGGTCGCTAGACGAGCTCCAAACTTAAAGGACAAGCTTGTCAAAAGTTTCTATGTAAAAAGTCCAAGTTCTAAAGATTGGTTGGGTGAACATAGGAAAGTTAAAGGGTGTTTTCAATGTGGACACTGTGTTTATTGTAGATACATTGTCCTCTCAAAATCTTTCTCAACTGGAGGTACTGTTTTTCCCATAAAACAGTTTATTAATTGTAAAACAGAAAATGTTATTTATCTTATCTCTTGCAGTTGTCCGATGTTTTACATTGGCAAAACTAGACGCATGTTGAAGGACAGAGTGTCCGAACACAGAGATGATATAAAAGCAACTAAAGATGGTGACATAAAAAGTGGGGTAGCTATGCACTTTCTGCTACACCATAATTCGAACATAACTGATCTAAAAGTTACAGGTATAGAGACTTGTTCTCTGCTTGGTAGAGGAGGAGACATCAACAAAACACTCCTTTAAAAAGGAAACGGCTTGGATGTATAAATTACAAACATTGGCCCCAAAGGGTCTTAATGAGAAGTTCGAGTTTGCTGCGTTCCTGTAAATATTTGGCTATTACTATCTTTATCACATTAGATATATATATATATTTATATATTTTTTTACCCTTTACTTATAGATGACTTACTTAGAGGCAATTCATGCAAGTGTGTTTCTGTTCACTTGGTTTATTTAAGTTTTGTTCTAATCAAGTTAGCAGAAAAGGTGAGAGAAAAAACATGCTCATATGTTTGGGTCTTTTTTTAGCCCCATTTTACATTTACATTTATAATACGCAATAAAACAATTCACTGAATAAAGTTTTCAAATAACTTCTGGCTATCCTCTGGATAACCACAAAATATGCACTGTATATAATTATGCATCTTTTTCATAAAATATGGGGTATTTCGGCATTTATATTAGTCGTTATATATCCACTATAATTTAGAGGTTCCTACTCTATCCGACCCTAAAAAGATGTATGCATTATATATTCTGTATATATAGTCTTTTAATACACATTATAATTTAGTAAGTGTGTTGTTTTGCTTTTTATGTCTTTTTATTTTTCACCTTTCCTCATAAAGAATGTATGCAGCTGACACATTGGCTGCAATATAGAAGTGCTTACCCAATCAGTGTGGATTACAAATGGTAAATACCAAGCATGGCCTATGATCCCTATTCGTTTGCCCTGAGGAAACCCCTTGACGCAGTGGTCACGTGGGGGTGAAACGCGCGTCGGCAGTGACGTGCACGGAGCGGGCCGCTCAGCCCTGGAACAAACAAAGTTCGCAACAGAATGGAAACATTTGGTAACTAACTTAAGCAGTATGGATACATGATTGCTGTTCCTTTTGTTCGAGAGGAGAATTACCATGCCTACATTTCGATAGAGGGAAGGAATTTTACCCCTCTGAGAGAGTAATTACATGGCGTTTGAACTCTGGACAGTGTGTGAAAATTATACCATACGTTCGGAGGACATACATTTAATCACTTACCATGTGGTTTAATATGATATTTGGATATATCACTTGCCTTTTGTTTCCTTGCAAATAATTCTGACATTTGATTGTATTTGTCAATTTATTTAGTAAAATTGTCACCTTGATATTAGGAAGACCAAGCATAGATCTTAAATGACTAACTTCATGACACCATATCCTTTCTAGATGTTAGGGGTGCCCTCTGAAATAGGTGTTGCTTGGCTTCCCACTAGGTTTCAATTACCGCTCTTCAGTCAAAATGTATCTATGTATTTAACATTCTATGCATATATGCTCACAATGTATATACATTTTTCTGTACAGCTGTGTTAAATATTTATTTTAGCAAACATAGATCCTCAATGATTAACTTGTTGGCCGATTACTGCAGGGATTGCACTGCCATCCTCTGTTAGAGGTGTTGTTTGTTGATTTAAGCAAGTTACTGACTGTATGAGTGAATGTTGCGAATTTGATGTCCTAGGACTGTGTGACTTTAGTTCTCTGTGCATTCTTTGTATGTGGTTCCCAGGAAAGCCATTATAAGGGTCTCTGTCTGGTATAGGCTTGCAGGAACTGTGCTGCACCGTCTTGTATTTTCCCTATTAGGGTTATATGTTAAGGTTATTTTAACCTATTAAAATGAAAATGCTGATATCCCTGGCTTTTGTGTAGTTACTTATTTGGTATTTACAAATTTCTCTCTCCTAAAGTTTTTCATTATACACATTTCAAGGGTCTGCATTTTCAATCCTTTAAACAGGTTCAGCTGTGTCTAATTTAAGGGCCCAGCGTAGCTCCAAAAACAGCCTACTCCCCTTATTCTTTTTTAATAAATATAAAAATGTCTTGATCCAGTGGCGGCTGGTGAAATGTAAAGATGGTGGGGCGCTTGACCCCACCCTTTTAAAAAAAGCTACATCCTCAGATGGCACCACCAATTCATTAATTAAATAAATAAATAAAAGATAGACAGACACAGAAAAGCACTCGGGGAGAGAAGGAGAGAGAGACACAGAGGGTTAGAGAGAGAGAAAGAGAGACACAATCACACACAGAGTGTTAGAAAGACACATAAGGGATGAGAGAGTCAGAGGGGGAGAAAGAGACAGAGAGAGACCATTGGGGAGAACAACACATAAGGAGAGAGACACAGCGAGTGGGAGAGACAGGGGGAGAGAGATGGATAGAGAGAGGGAGAGAGACACACAAGGGGGGGGGGGGGGAGTAAATAGTATACAATCTATTTTAAATATCTGAAACAGAACAGCACATATAAATGGGAGCATTAATAAATTATTTGTTGTCTACATCAGGGTTGTCCAACATACACCTAAGGAATCGCTGAAATGAAATACTATATCTACAGGAGCCATGGAGAATATTTGCTATAACTAATTTTAAACTGCTTGGTTTCATTTCACATTACCATGCTTTTAGTCTAGCTTACTCTAGTCAAATAACAACTCATCCATACAAACTGCATAATAGTAAGATAATGTTGTGAGAAAACGTTTGCAGAGCTACAGAGAGTTGATAAGTCAGAAAGAGAATGATGAGACTATAAACTAGTGTGCAGTACAGAAGCAAGCTGCTAAGGTAGTGGGTGTAAAGTTTGAGTAAACAAAATACAAAAACGATCCTTAAACTGCTGTAAAAGAGTAAAAAAAAAAACACAAAATCACATTCATTAAATTGTAATTTTCACTAACAGAATCCCTTTCAGCAAAATCTAAGGTTGCAGCACTTCAATAAAATGTGGCTGAAACACTGCTCACTGAATCTCTTCCTGCTCTGTAAGGAAGTGACAGTGGAACATTTCACTGCACTTGGAGGGGAAGTACAGAACTCTCTTTTTCATTGAAGCAAAGCTGGCAGCTGCACAGTGCAGCAACAAAATAAATGAAAGTAGTTTTTTTCCATTTTTGTTTTATATGATTTAACATCCAGCCCCAACCCTAAGTTCCCCTGATTGATGCCTCTCACTGGATTAGGTCAGCCCAAAAGAGGCCTGCCTCAAATAAGCACTTATGGGCTATGCAATGATCTTAACCACTTTCATCCAGTAGGTGGCGCAGCATGTTGTGTAATGGAGGGCAGCAGCTGGAAGACCTGCTTGTGCCTCTTCATTGCACAACATATAGCTGTGAGGAAAAAAAATGCTGGGGAAAAAAAATTTTGCAAATTTTTTTTTTTAAAGCCAATAATTTTTTTTTTTGCCCATATGAGAGGTGAAGCCCTGCCTCGACTGCCTCTAGTGACTGCACATCACTCTCTTTCCATCTGAAGAAAAGAAAATGATCAGGTAAGCATAATTTAAGTTTTTTGGTGTCTGAAGAATTGAATCATTTTTTGGGTACCTTTCCCTGCAAGCAAGGATTTGGGTTTAGCTGAGTCCACATCAATCTCTGCAGTAGAGTAGTGGTGGCTTTTAAGCAGTTAGGAAGTTGTGCTTACTTTTGATTCATAACATATTGCTGCCCTAGGTATAGAAAGCCAGAGTTGGTTACTCTTTTTTTTCTTTTTTTTTTCTACCGGCCTCTGTGTAAGGAGTATGTGTCCTTTCACGCTTTGTGAGCAGTCTTCCTGCTGTACAGCTAAGATTGCAGATAAGTGCTTTTTTGTCTTTTAGGTACGAAGACTGGCACTTGAGTGATTTATTTTACTTTGCAGCAATTTGGGGACATTTTTAATCCTTCATTTATAGGATTTCATGTGGCAGCATGCAGGCACCAAGTATGTGGCATTAAAAAACTAAGGGGTTAATTTTTCCTAGTATGGGAAAAGTGTCCTTGTTGGCACTTTTATTTCTTTCATGTAATTGGCAAGAGTCCATGAGCTAGTGATGTATGGGATATACAATCCTAACAGGAGGGGCAAAGTTTCCCAAACCTCAAAATGCCTATAAATACACCCCTCACCATACCCACAATTCAGTTTTACAAACTTTGCCTCCCTATGGAGGTGGTGAAGTAAGTTTGTGCTTGATTTTCTTTTTTGATATGCGCTTCTCAGCATTTTGAAGCCTGATTCCTCTCGGAGTACAGTGAATGTCAGAGGGATGTGAAGGGAGTATCGCCTATTGAATTCTATGGTTTTCCTTGCGGGAAATCTTTTCATAGGTTCTCTATCGGTTGTAGAGATTCATCTCCTACCTCCCTTTTTCAGATTGACAATATACTCTCATATTCCATTCCCTCTACTGATAACTGTTTCAGTACTGGTTTGGTTATCTGCTATATGTGGATGGGTGTCTTTCGGTAAGTATGTTTTCATTACTTAAGACACTCTCAGCTATGGTTTGGCACTTTATGTATTAATATAAACTTCTAAATATATGTATTGTACTTATATTTGGCATGAGTCAGGTTTATGTATGTTTCCTTTTGCAGACTATCAGTTTCATATTTGGGAAAAACATATTCAGGAAAATATCTTTCTTACCTGAGGTATAGTCTTTTTTAAATTGACTGCTCTTTCATTAAATTTTCAGGGGCAAAATTAGGCTCGCGAGGGTGCAAAATGATGTTTATTGCATCATTTTTGGCACAGGGATTTTTTGGCGCAAAGGTACGTCCGGTGACGCATATTCGTCTTTTCTCCAACATAGGTGTGTCCGGTCCACGGCGTCATCCTTACTTGTGGGATATTCTCTTCCCCAACAGGAAATGGCAAAGAGCCCAGCAAAGCTGGTCACATGATCCCTCCTAGGCTCCGCCTACCCCAGTCATTCTCTTTGCCGTTGTACAGGCAACATCTCCACGGAGATGGCTTAGAGTTTTTTAGTGTTTAACTGTAGTTTTTATTATTCAATCAAGAGTTTGTTATTTTAAAATAGTGCTGGTATGTACTATTTACTCTGAAACAGAAAAGAGATGAAGATTTCTGTTTGTAAGAGGAAAATGATTTTAGCAACCGTTACTAAAATCCATGGCTGTTCCACACAGGACTGTTGAGAGGAATTAACTTCAGTTGGGGGAACAGTGAGCAGTCTTTTGCTGCTTGAGGTATGACACATTCTAACAAGACGATGTAATGCTGGAAGCTGTCATTTTCCCTATGGGATCCGGTAAGCCATTTTTATTCAGACAGTAAATAAGGGCTTCACAAGGGCTTATTAAGACTGTAGACATTTTCTGGGCTAAATCGATTCATATATACACATATTTAGCCTTGAGGAATCATTTAATCTGGGTATTTTTGTAAAATAATATCGGCAGGCACTGTTTTAGACACCTTATTCTCTAGGGGCTTTCCCTAATCATAGGCAGAGCCTCATTTTCGCGCCGGTATTGCGCACTTGTTTTTGAGAAGCATGACATGCAGTCGCATGTGTGAGGAGCTCTGATACATAGAAAAGATTTTCTGAAGGCGTCATTTGGTATCGTATTCCCCTTTGGGCTTGGTTGGGTCTCAGCAAAGCAGATACCAGGGACTGTAAAGGGGTTAAAGATAAAAACGGCTCCGGTTCCGTTATTTTAAGGGTTAAAGCTTCCAAATTTGGTGTGCAATACTTTTAAGGCTTTAAGACACTGTGGTGAAATTTTGGTGAATTTTGAACAATTCCTTCATACTTTTTCGCAATTGCAGTAATAAAGTGTGTTCAGTTTAAAATTTAAAGTGACAGTAACGGTTTTATTTTAAAACGTTTTTTGTACTTTGTTATCAAGTTTATGCCTGTTTAACATGTCTGAACTACCAGATAGACTGTGTTCTGAATGTGGGGAAGCCAAGGTTCCTTCTCATTTAAATAGATGTGATTTATGTGACACTGAAAATGATGCCCAAGATGATTCCTCAAGTGAGGGGAGTAAGCATGGTACTGCATCATTCCCTCCTTCGTCTACACCAGTCTTGCCCACTCAGGAGGCCCCTAGTACATCTAGCGCGCCAATACTCCTTACTATGCAACAATTAACGGCTGTAATGGATAATTCTATCAAAAACATTTTAGCCAAAATGCCCACTTATCAGCGCAAGCGCGACTGCTCTGTTTTAGATACTGAAGAGCATGGGGACGCTGATGATAATGGTTCCGAAATGCCCCTACACCAGTCTGAGGGGGCCAGGGAGGTTTTGTCTGAGGGAGAAATTTCAGATTCAGGGAAAATTTCTCAACAAGCTGAACCCGATGTGATTACATTTAAATTTAAGTTGGAACATCTCCGCGCTCTGCTTAAGGAGGTATTATCCACTCTGGATGATTGTGAGAATTTGATCATCCCAGAGAAACTATGTAAAATGGACAAGTTCCTAGAGGTCCCGGGGCTCCCAGAAGCTTTTCCTATACCCAAGCGGGTGGCGGACATTGTAAATAAAGAATGGGAAAGGCCCGGTATACCTTTCGTCCCTCCCCCCATATTTAAAACATTGTTTCCTATGGTCGACCCCAGAAAGGACTTATGGCAGACAGTCCCCAAGGTCGAGGGAGCGGTTTCTACTTTAAACAAACGCACCACTATACCTATAGAAGATAGTTATGCTTTCAAAGATCCTATGGATAAAAAATTAGAAGGTTTGCTTAAAAAGATGTTTGTTCAGCAAGGTTACCTTCTACAACCAATTTCATGCATTGTCCCTGTCACTACAGCCGCGTGTTTCTGGTTCGATGAGCTAGTAAAGGCGATCGATAGTGATTCTCCTCCTTATGAGGAGATTATGGACAGAATCCGTGCTCTCAAATTGGCCAATTCTTTCACCCTAGACGCCACTTTGCAATTGGCTAGGTTAGCGGCGAAAAATTCTGGGTTTGCTATTGTGGCGCGCAGAGCGCTTTGGTTGAAATCTTGGTCAGCGGATGCGTCTTCCAAGAACAAACTACTTAACATTCCTTTCAAGGGGAAAACGCTGTTTGGCCCTGACTTGAAAGAGATTATCTCTGATATCACTGGGGGTAAGGGCCACGCCCTTCCTCAGGATAGGTCTTTCAAGGCCAAAAATAAACCTAATTTTCGTCCCTTTCGTAGAAACGGACCAGCCCCAAGTGCTACGTCCTCTAAGCAAGAGGGTAATACTTCTCAAGCCAAGCCAGCCTGGAGACCAATGCAAGGCTGGAACAAGGGAAAGCAGGCCAAGAAACCTGCCACTGCTACCAAGACAGCATGAAATGTTGGCCCCCGATCCGGGACCGGATCTGGTGGGGGGCAGACTCTCTCTCTTTGCTCAGGCTTGGGCAAGAGATGTTCTGGATCCTTGGGCACTAGAAATAGTCTCCCAAGGTTATCTTCTGGAATTCAAGGGGCTTCCCCCAAGGGGGAGGTTCCACAGGTCTCAATTGTCTTCAGACCATATAAAGAGACAGGCATTCTTACATTGTGTAGAAGACCTGTTAAAAATGGGAGTGATTCATCCTGTTCCATTAGGAGAACAAGGGATGGGGTTCTACTCCAATCTGTTCATAGTTCCCAAAAAAGAGGGAACGTTCAGACCAATCTTAGATCTCAAGATCTTAAACAAGTTTCTCAAGGTTCCATCGTTCAAAATGGAAACCATTCGAACAATTCTTCCTTCCATCCAGGAAGGTCAATTCATGACCACGGTGGATTTAAAGGATGCGTATCTACATATTCCTATCCACAAGGAACATCATCGGTTCCTAAGGTTCGCATTCCTGGACAAGCATTACCAGTTCGTGGCGCTTCCTTTCGGATTAGCCACTGCTCCAAGGATTTTCACAAAGGTACTAGGGTCCCTTCTAGCGGTACTAAGACCAAGGGGCATTGCAGTAGTTCCTTACTTGGACGACATTCTGATTCAAGCGTCGTCCCTTCCTCAAGCAAAGGCTCTCACGGACATAGTCCTGGCCTTTCTCAGATCTCACGGATGGAAAGTGAACGTGGAAAAGAGTTCTCTATCTCCGTTGACAAGGGTTCCCTTCTTGGAAACAATATTAGACTCCTTAGAAATGAGGATTTTTCTGACAGAGGCCAGAAAAACAAAACTTCTAAACTCTTGTCAAACACTTCATTCCGTTCCTCTTCCTTCCATAGCGCAGTGCATGGAAGTAATAGGTTTGATGGTAGCGGCAATGGACATAGTTCCTTTTGCGCGCATTCATCTAAGACCATTACAACTGTGCATGCTCAGTCAGTGGAATGGGGACTATACAGACTTGTCTCCGAAGATACAAGTAAATCAGAGGACCAGAGACTCACTCCGTTGGTGGCTGTCCCTGGACAACCTGTCACAAGGGATGACCTTCCGCAGACCAGAGTGGGTCATTGTCACGACCGACGCCAGTCTGATGGGCTGGGGCGCGGTCTGGGGACCCCTGAAAGCTCAGGGTCTTTGGTCTCGGGAAGAATCTCTTCTACCGATAAATATTCTGGAACTGAGAGCGATATTCAATGCTCTCAAGGCTTGGCCTCAGCTAGCAAAGGCCAAGTTCATACGGTTTCAATCAGACAACATGACGACTGTTGCGTACATCAACCATCAGGGGGGAACAAGGAGTTCCCTGGCGATGGAAGAAGTGACCAAAATCATTCAATGGGCGGAGACTCACTCCTGCCACCTATCTGCAATCCACATCCCAGGAGTGGAAAATTGGGAAGCGGATTTTCTGAGTCGTCAGACATTACATCCGGGGGAGTGGGAACTCCATCCGGAAATCTTTGCCCAAATTACTCAACTGTGGGGCATTCCAGACATGGATCTGATGGCCTCTCGTCAGAACTTCAAGGTTCCTTGCTACGGGTCCAGATCCAGGGATCCCAAGGCGACTCTAGTAGATGCACTAGTAGCACCTTGGACCTTCAAACTAGCTTATGTATTCCCGCCGTTTCCTCTCATCCCCAGGCTGGTAGCCAGGATCAATCAAGAGAGGGCGTCGGTGATCTTGATAGCTCCTGCGTGGCCACGCAGGACTTGGTATGCAGATCTGGTGAATATGTCATCGGCTCCACCATGGAAGCTACCTTTGAGACGAGACCTTCTTGTTCAAGGTCCGTTCGAACATCCGAATCTGATCTCACTCCAGCTGACTGCTTGGAGATTGAACGCTTGATCTTATCAAAACGAGGGTTCTCAGATTCTGTTATTGATACTCTTGTTCAGGCCAGAAAGCCTGTAACTAGAAAAATTTACCACAAAATATGGAAAAAATATATCTGTTGGTGTGAATCTAAAGGATTCCCTTGGGACAAGGTAAAGATTCCTAAGATTCTATCCTTTCTTCAAGAAGGATTGGAGAAAGGATTATCTGCAAGTTCCTTGAAGGGACAGATTTCTGCCTTGTCTGTGTTACTTCACAAAAAGCTGGCAGCTGTGCCAGATGTTCAAGCCTTTGTTCAGGCTCTGGTTAGAATCAAGCCTGTTTACAAACCTTTGACTCCTCCTTGGAGTCTCAACTTAGTTCTTTCAGTTCTTCAGGGGGTTCCGTTTGAACCCTTACATTCCGTTGATATTAAGTTATTATCTTGGAAAGTTTTGTTTTTGGTTGCAATTTCTTCTGCTAGAAGAGTTTCAGAATTATCTGCTCTGCAGTGTTCTCCTCCTTATCTGGTGTTCCATGCAGATAAGGTGGTTTTACGTACTAAACCTGGTTTTCTTCCAAAAGTTGTTTCTAACAAAAACATTAACCAGGAGATAGTCGTACCTTCTTTGTGTCCGAAACCAGTTTCGAAGAAGGAACGTTTGTTGCACAATTTGGATGTTGTTCGCGCTCTAAAATTCTATTTAGATGCTAAAAAGGATTTTAGACAAACATCTTCCTTGTTTGTTGTTTATTCTGGTAAAAGGAGAGGTCAAAAAGGAACTTCTACCTCTCTCTCTTTTTGGATTAAAAGCATCATCAGATTGGCTTATGTGACTGCCGGACGGCAGCCTCCTGAAAGAATCACGGCTCATTCCACTAGGGCTGTGGCTTCCACATGGGCCTTCAAGAACGAGGCTTCTGTTGATCAGATATGTAGGGCAGCGACTTGGTCTTCACTGCACACTTTTACCAAATTTTACAAGTTTGATACTTTTGCTTCTTCTGAGGCTATTTTTGGGAGAAAGGTTTTGCAAGCCGTGGTGCCTTCCATTTAGGTGACCTGATTTGCTCCCTCCCTTCATCCGTGTCCTAAAGCTTTGGTATTGGTTCCCACAAGTAAGGATGACGCTGTGGACCGGACACACCTATGTTGGAGAAAACAGAATTTATGTTTACCTGATAAATTACTTTCTCCAACGGTGTGTCCGGCCCACGGCCCGCCCTGGTTTTTTAATCAGGTCTGATAATTTATTTTCTTTAACTACAGTCACCACGGTATCATATGGTTTCTCCTATGCAAATATTCCTCCTTAACGTCGGTCGAATGACTGGGGTAGGCGGAGCCTAGGAGGGATCATGTGACCAGCTTTGCTGGGCTCTTTGCCATTTCCTGTTGGGGAAGAGAATATCCCACAAGTAAGGATGACGCCGTGGACCGGACACACCGTTGGAGAAAGTAATTTATCAGGTAAACATAAATTCTGTTTTCCGGCGTCTTAGTTGACGCCGAGTTTCTTTGCACAAGGTTGCGTCTGCAATGACGTGAGTGTGTCATTTCTGGATGTTGATAGCGCCAAAAAAGTTCATTTTGCATTGTGCGTCATACTTGGTGCCAAATAATTTCATTATTTAAAAACCCTTTTCCTATATGCCTCTTGCCTTTTTCAGTGTTCAGAGGGTTATGCTGTTTGCATTTTTTTCTCATTCCTGAAACTGCCATATAAGGAAAATGATAATTTTGCTTTATATGTTTTTTTTTTTCTCTTACATTTGCAAGATGTCTCAATCTGATCCTGTCTCAGAAACCACTGTTGGAACCCTGCTGCATTATAACAGTTATACCAAAGCTGAGTTTATCTGTTGTAAATTTGTGGAGATAATATTTCCAGCTGTGGTTTGTAATAGTTGTCATGATAAGCTTTTACATGCAGAGAATGTATCCATCAGTACTAGTACAATGCCTGTTGTTCCTTCAACATCTAATGTACATGATATCCCTGTGAATATAAAAGATTGTATTGCTGATGCGATTCAGAAAGCTTTGTCTGCTATTCTGCCTTCTAATAAATGTAAAAGGTCTTTTAAAACTTCTCATAAAGCTTATGAAATTTCAAATGACCAACAACATACTGCATTATCCTCCTCTGATGAGGCTCTATCTGATTCAGAAGATCCTACCTCAGATATTGACACTGACAAATCTACTTATTTATTTAAAATGGAGTATATTCATTCCTTGTTAAGAGGTGTTGATTACTTTGGATATTGAGGAAACTAGTCCTCTTGATACTAAAATTAGTAAACGTTTACATTCTGTTTATAAACCTCCTGTGGTTACTCCAGAGGTTTTTCCAGTTCCTAATACTATTTCTGATATGATTTCTAAGGAATGGATTAGGCCTGGTACTTCTTTATTTTTTAAGATACGATGAGTCAACGGATTTCATCCTTGTGGGATATCGCCTCCTGGCCAGCAGGAGGAGGCAAAGAGCACCACAGCAAAGCTGTATAAATAGCTCCTCCCTTCTCTCCCACTCCAGTCATTCTCTTTGCCTGTGTTAGTGATAGGAAGAGGTAAAGTGAGGTGTTAGATTAGATACTTCAATCAAGAGTTTATTATTTTTAAAGTAGTGCCACTGAGTGCTATTTTGTTCTAGGGTGTAGCCTAGACCTTATCATTCTCTACAGTAGAGCATTTGGTGGCTTTATAGCAATAGGAACTGGTGGGAAATAATTCTCAATGCCCCTCCTATACATATTTGCTGCCCTATTCCAGATAGCCTAAGCACTTTTAACTCAGGCTGATCTTAGTCCACAGGGCTATGGGAGGGAGAGGACCTCTGAAAACCTGCTGGACTGCCATGCTGTAGCACAATGTTAAAGGTAAGTGCTAACTTTTTTTATTTCTAGGGCAAAACATTTTTTTTTGTTTTATGCAGGGACAACGGTTTTAGAAAGAGTGGCTCTCATATTTTTTAGATGGGATACGTAACTCTCCACTCCTGATATCGGTATTTTACTTCTAGCCGATCGGGAGGTATGGTGTTTTTTTTTTTATTTTTAAAAATGTGGGTTATACTGGCTCCATCTTTACTTAGTTAGCCGCCCGGGAGTTACTACTGGGGCTGTCAACATGATACGCCCACAATGGGCGGGGCTATAGGGTAATTTTGTCCCGACGGCTCAATTTTTTCTGATTTGCTGCCCGGGAGTTCCAGCCTGATACGCCCACGATGGGCGGAGCTAGGCTTCGCCTCGTCACTCTACAGAGTTTGCACGCCTAAGTCCCGGTACATCTTGAGACCTCTGATGGTCGTTTTGTGCATAAGTATACTCATGCTGTTGCTATGACAGTCATGAAAGAATGGAGTGGTGCGTTGCCTGCTGTTTGTAGTCAGTCTTATGTTAGCTGACAAGAGGGACAACAGTTGCTAATTGTATTGTGTAGTTAAAGCACTGTTTTGTTTTTAAATACGCAGTACCACCCGTTTTCTAGTTAAACATTTTTTGATGTAAGAGGTCCAACACCACTTGTTTATCTATTTTCTGTTATTAGTAAAAATGTGAGGTATCTCTACACATTTAAAGAGACAGTAGTGCTGATGTCTGGGTGTTATTCATTCATTTTGAATGGAAAGAGGCATACAAATATAACGTTCTTTTTGTGTTTTCTCAAATTACTCTAGAGTATGAGATAAAGGACTTCTTCAATGATGATTATCTTAAGTTCTTCTATCCCAGTGGATTTGTTTTCACAGTCCTTACTGGGTGCTTGTGACTGGGGTAGTCAGTCTTTTGAGATGGGGAAATGTCTGGGACTCTTTAAAGACCCAGGATATATGGATTCAGGCAGAGTCTCTCCTTCCCATTAATATCCTTGAGCTGAAGGCGATCTTCAATGTCCTTTAGGCCTGGCCTCAGTTGGCTTCGGTTCAATTCTTCAGATTCCAGTAGGACAACATAATGACAGTGGATTACATCATTCATCAGGGAGGAGCAGGAGTCCCTCAGCGATGATCAGAGTTGCTAAGATGAGCCAGTGGGTAGAGGCTCATTCTTACCATCTGTCAGTGATTTTCGTCCTAGGTGGAGTCATCTGGGAAATTTCTTGAAGAATTTTCTCCAAGCTGATCTTAAATGGGGGAATTGGATTTCACGGCATATCGTCAGAAATGACAGGTTTCTGCAGGGATTCTCAGGCCGAGCTGATAGATGCCTTTGCAGTTCCTTGGTCCTTCAGCCTAGCTTATGTATTTTCCCCGTTTGCTCTCCTTCCCCGGGTGATTGTTCGAGTCAAACAGGAGAGGGCATCAGTGATCCTATTCGCTCCTGCGTGGCCTTGCAGGTTTTGGTATGCCGATCTGGTGGACTTGTCATCTCAGGCACCGTGGAAGCTCCCATTGAGGAAAGACATTCTCATACAGGATTCTTTCCATCATCCGAATCTAGTTTCTCTGCAGCTGACTGCTTGGAGATTGAACACTTAATTTTATCTAAGTGAGGGTTTTCTGATTCGGTCATAGATTCCTTAAATCAGGCACGTAAGCCTGTTACTAGGAAAATTTACCATAAGATATGGCATACATATCTTTATTGGTGGGAATCCAAGGGCTACTCATGGAGTAGGGTTAGGATTCCCAGGATTTTTTCCTTTCTCCAAGAAGGATTGGAGAAGGGACTGTCAGCAAGTTCCTTAAAGGGACAGATTTCTACTTTATCTATTTTGTTACTCAAGCGTCTGGCAGATGTTCCAGATGTTCAGGCCTGTATATAGACCAATTGCTCCTCCTTGGAGTTTAAATTTAGTTCTTAGAGTTCTTCAAGGGGTTCTGTTTGAAAGTATGCATTCCATTGATATTAAGTTATTATCTTGGAAAGTCTTATTTCTGGTTGCTATTTCTTCTGCTCGAAGAGTATCTGAGCTTTCAGCATTACAGTTTGATTCTCTTTATCTTATTTTCTATTTGGATAAGGTGGTGTTACGTACTAATCCTGGTTTTCTTCCTAAAGTTGTTTCAAACAAGAATATTAATCAGGCGATTGTTGTTCCTTCCTTGTGTCCTAATCCTTCCTCTAAGAAGGAATGTATGTTACATAATTTAGACGTAGTCCATGCTTTAAAGTCTTTACTTACAAGCGACTAAGGATTTTTGACTATCGTCTTCTTTGTTTATTGTTTTTTTCAGGAAAACGTAGGGGTCAGAAGGCTACGGCTACTTCTCTTTTCTTTTTGGCTGAAGAGTATCATTAGTTTTGCATCTGAGACTGCTGGTCAGCAGCCTCCAGAACGAATTACGGCTCATTCCACTAGGGCTGTGGCTTCCTCATGGGCATTCAAAAATGATGCTTCTGTTGAACAGATTTGCAAAGCTGCAACTTGGTCATCTCTTCACACTTTTTCAAAATTTTTCAAATTTGATACTTTCTTCTGTTAAGTGTGATCAGTCCACGGGTCATCATTACTTCTGGGATATTACTCCTCCCCAACAAGAAGTGCAAGAGGATTCACCCAGCAGAGCTGCATATAGCTCCTCCCCTCTACGTCACTCCCAGTCATTCTCTTGCACCCAACGACTAGATAGGATGTGTGAGAGGACTATGGTGATTATACTTAGTTTTATATCTTCAATCAAAAGTTTATTATTTTATAATAGCACCGGAGTGTGTTATTACCTCTCTGGCAGAGTTTGAAGAAGAATCTACCAGAGTTTTTTACTATGATTTTAGCCGGAGTAGTTAAGATCATATTGCTGTTTCTCGGCCATCTGAGGAGAGGTAAACTTCAGATCAGGGGACAGCGGGCAGATTAACCTGCAAAGAGGTATGTAGCAGCTTTTATTTTCTGACAATGGAATTGATGAGAAAATCCTGCCATACCGATATAATGTCATGTATGTATATTTTACACTTCAGTGTTCTGGGGAATGGTACTTCACTGGAATTACACTGTGTACATAAAACCTTTTAGCCTATTTTGCAGGGACTAGCAACAGGCTTTTTAATAACTCTTAATTTATGTTAAACGTTTTTGCTGGAATGTAAAATCGTTTTCATTTTCTGAGGTACTGAGTGAATAAATGTTTGGGCACTATTTTTCCACTTGGCAGTTGCTTGATCTAATTTCTGACAGTTTCTGATCTCTCTCACTGTTGTGTGTGAGGGGGAGGGGCCGTTTTTTGGCGCTTTTGCTACGCATCAAAAAATTTCAGTCAGCAGCTCATTGTATTTCCTGCATGATCCGGTTCATCTCTACAGAACTCAGGGGTCTTCAAAACTTGTTTTAAGGGAGGTAATTCTCACAGCAGAGCTGTGAGATTGTAGTTGACTGTGATAAAAAAAACGTTTATTCTGTAATTTTTTTTCTGCTATCAGAGTTAGTTGTCTTTGCTAATGGGAACAAACCTTTGCTAAAGTTGTGTTGTTTACAAGGATTGATGCTATAACTGTTTCAGTTTATTAATTTTCAACTGTCATAAATCTTCTGTGCTTCTTATAGGCACAGTACGTTTTCATAATATTTTACTAGAATTGTATTCCAAGTTGCAAGTTTTTTTGCTAGTGTGTTAAACATGTCTGATTCAGAGGAAGATACCTGTGTTATTTGTTCCAATGCCAAAGTGGAGCCCAATAGAAATTTATGTACTAACTGTATTGATGCTACTTTAAATAAAAGTCAATCTGTACAAATTGAACAAATTTCACCAAACAGCGAGGGGAGAGTTATGCCGACTAACTCTCCTCACGTGTCAGTACCTGCATCTCCCGCTCGGGAGGTGCGCGATATTGTGGCGCCCAGTACATCTGGGCGGCCATTACAGATAACATTACAAGATATGGCTACTGTTATGACTGAAGTTTTGGCTAGATTACCAGAACTAAGAGGCAAGCGTGATCACACTGGGGTGAGAACAGAGTGCGCTGATAATACTAGGGCCATGTCAGATACTGCGTCACAACTTGCAGAACATGAGGACGGAGAGCTTCATTCTGCGGCTGACGGTTCTGATCCAAACAGATTGGATTCAGATATTTCAAATTTTAAATTTAAGCTGGAGAACCTCAGTGTATTACTAGGGGAGGTGTTAGCGGCTCTGAATGATTGTAACACAGTTGCAATAGCAGAGAAAATGTGTAGGTTGGATAAATATTTTGCGGTACCAACGAGTACCGACGTTTTTCCTATACCTAAAAGACTAACTGAAATTATTACTAAAGAGTGGGATAGACCCGGTGTACCGTTCTCACCCCCTCCGATATTTAGAAAAATGTTTCCAATAGACGCCACCACACGGGACTTATGGCAGATGGTCCCTAAGGTGGAGGGAGCAGTTTCTACTTTAGCTAAGCGTACCACTATCCCGGTGGAGGATAGCTGTGCCTTTTCAGATCCAATGGATAAAAAGTTAGAGGGTTTCCTTAAGAAAATGTTTGTTCAACAAGGTTTTATATTGCAACCCCTTGCATGCATTGCGCCGGTCACGGCTGCGGCGGCATTCTGGTTTGAGTCGCTGGAAGAGACCATTAATTCAGCTACTCTGGATGACATTACGGACAAGCTTAGAGTCCTTAAACTAGCTAATTCATTCATTTCGGAGGCCGTAATACATTTAACTAAACTTACGGCTAAGAATTCAGGATTCGCCATTCAGGCACGCAGAGCACTGTGGCTAAAATCCTGGTCAGCTGATGTTACTTCTAAGTCTAAATTACTTAATATACCTTTTAAAGGGCAGACCTTATTTGGGCCTGGTTTGAAAGAAATTATCGCTGACAGGAGGTAAAGGCCACGCCCTGCCTCAAGACAGGGCCAAACCTAAGGCCAGACAGTCTAATTTTCGTTCCTTTAGGAATTTCAAAGCAGGAGCAGCATCAACTTCCTCTGCTCCAAAACAAGAAGGATCTGTTGCTCGCTACAGACAAGGCTGGAGACCTAACCAGTCTTGGAACAAGGGCAAGCAGGCCAGGAAACCTGCTGCTGCCCCTAAAACAGCATGAATTGAGGGCCCCCGATCCGGGATCGGATCTAGTGGGGGGCAGACTTTCTCTCTTCGCCCAGGCTTGGGCAAGAGATGTCCAGGATCCCTGGGCGCTAGAGATAATATCTCAGGGATACCTTCTGGACTTCAAATACTCTCCTCCAAGAGAGAGATTTCATCTGTCAAGGTTGTCATCAAACCAAACAAAGAAAGAGGCGTTTCTACGCTGCGTACAAGAGCTTTTGTTAATGGGAGTAATCCATCCAGTTCCACGGTCGGAACAGGGACAAGGGTTTTACTCAAATCTGTTTGTGGTCCCCAAAAAAGAGGGAACTTTCAGACCAATCCTGGACTTAAAGATCCTAAACAAATTCCTAAGAGTTCCATCGTTCAAGATGGAGACTATTCGGACAATTTTACCCATGATCCAAAAGGGTCAGTACATGACCACAGTGGATTTAAAGGATGCTTACCTTCACATACCGATTCACAAAGATCATTACCGGTACCTAAGGTTTGCCTTCCTAGACAGGCATTACCAGTTTGTAGCTCTTCCATTCGGATTGGCTACAGCTCCAAGAATCTTCACAAAGGTTCTGGGTTCTCTTCTGGCGGTACTAAGACCACGGGGAATCTCGGTAGCTCCGTACCTAGACGACATTCTGATACAAGCTTCAAGCTTTCAAACTGCCAAGTCTCATACAGAGTTAGTACTGGCATTTCTAAGGTCACATGGATGGAAGGTGAACGAAAAGAAAAGTTCACTCGTTCCACTCACAAGAGTTCCCTTTCTGGGGACTCTTATAGATTCTGTAGAAATGAAGATTTACCTGACAGAAGACAGGTTAACAAGACTTCAAAGTGCTTGCCGCACCCTTCATTCCATTCAACAACCGTCAGTGGCTCAATGCATGGAGGTAATCGGCTTGATGGTAGCGGCAATGGACATAGTACCCTTTGCACGCTTACACCTCAGACCACTGCAACTGTGCATGCTAAGTCAGTGGAATGGGGATTACTCAGACTTGTCCCCTTCTCTGAATCTGGATCAAGAGACTAGAAATTCTCTTCTATGGTGGCTTTCTCGGCCACATCTGTCCAGGGGGATGCCATTCAGCAGGCCAGACTGGACAATTGTAACAACAGACGCCAGCCTTCTAGGTTGGGGTGCCGTCTGGAATTCTCTGAAGGCTCAGGGACAATGGAGTCAGGAGGAGAGTCTCCTACCAATAAACATTCTGGAATTGAGAGCAGTTCTCAACGCCCTCCTGGCTTGGCCCCAGTTGATAACTCGGGGGTTCATCAGGTTTCAGTCGGACAACATCACGACTGTAGCTTACATCAACCATCAGGGAGGGACAAGAAGCTCCCTAGCAATGATGGAAGTAACAAAGATAATTCGCTGGGCAGAGTTTCACTCTTGCCACCTGTCAGCAATCCACATCCCGGGAGTGGAGAACTGGGAGGCGGATTTCTTAAGTCGTCAGACTTTTCATCCGGGGGAGTGGGAACTTCATCCGGAGGTCTTTGCCCAAATACTTCATCAGTGGGGCAAACCAGAGATAGATCTCATGGCGTCTCGACAGAACGCCAAGCTTCCTCGTTACGGGTCCAGATCCAGGAGCAGTCCTGATAGATGCCCTGACAGCACCTTGGGACTTCAGGATGGCTTACGTGTTTCCACCCTTCCCGATGCTTCCTCGATTGATTGCCAGAATCAAACAGGAGAGAGCATCAGTTATTCTAATAGCACCTGCATGGCCACGCAGGACTTGGTATGCAGACCTGGTGGACATGTCATCCTGTCCACCTTGGTCTCTACCTCTGAAACAGGACCTTCTGATACAGGGTCCTTTCAAACATCAAAATCTAACTTCTCTGAAGCTGACTGCTTGGAAATTGAACGCTTGATTTTATCAAAACGTGGTTTTTCTGAGTCAGTTATTGATACCCTAATACAGGCTAGGAAGCCTGTTACCAGAAGGATTTACCATAAGATATGGCGTAAATACCTATATTGGTGCGAATCCAAAGGTTACTCTTGGAGTAAGGTTAGGATTCCTAGGATATTGTCTTTTCTACAAGAAGGTTTAGAAAAGGGTTTATCTGCTAGTTCATTAAAGGGACAGATCTCAGCTCTGTCCATTCTGTTGCACAAACGTCTGTCAGAAGTTCCAGACGTTCAGGCCTTTTGTCAGGCTTTGGCCAGGATTAAGCCTGTGTTTAAAACTGTTGCTCCGCCATGGAGTTTAAACCTTGTTCTTAACGTTTTACAAGGCGTTCCGTTTGAACCCCTTCATTCCATTGATATAAAGTTGTTATCCTGGAAAGTTTTATTTTTAATGGCTATTTCCTCGGCTCGAAGAGTCTCTGAGTTATCAGCCCTACATTGTGATTCTCCTTATTTGATTTTTCATTCGGATAAGGTAGTTCTGCGTACTAAACCTGGGTTCTTACCTAAGGTAGTCACTAACAGGAATATCAATCAAGAGATTGTTGTTCCTTCTTTGTGTCCAAATCCTTCTTCGAAGAAGGAACGTCTTCTGCACAATCTGGATGTAGTTTGTGCCCTAAAGTTTTATTTACAGGCAACTAAGGAATTTCGACAAACGTCTTCCCTGTTTGTCGTTTACTCTGGTCAGAGGAGAGGTCAAAAGGCTTCTGCTACCTCTCTTTCTTTCTGGCTTCGTAGCATAATTCGTTTAGCCTATGAGACTGCTGGACAGCAGCCTCCTGAAAGAATTACAGCTCATTCTACTAGAGCTGTGGCTTCCACTTGGGCCTTTAAGAATGAGGCCTCTGTTGAACAGATTTGCAAGGCTGCAACTTGGTCTTCGCTTCATACTTTTTCCAAATTTTACAAATTTGACACTTTTGCTTCCTCTGAGGCTATTTTTGGGAGAAAGGTTCTTCAGGCAGTGGTTCCTTCTGTATAAAGAGCCTGCCTATCCCTCCCGTCATCCGTGTACTTTTGCTTTGGTATTGGTATCCCAGAAGTAATGATGACCCGTGGACTGATCACACTTAACAGAAGAAAACATAATTTATGCTTACCTGATAAATTCCTTTCTTCTGTAGTGTGATCAGTCCACGGCCCGCCCTGTTTTTTAAGGCAGGTAAATATTTTTTAAATTATACTCCAGTCACCACTTCACCCTTGGCTTCTCCTTTCTCGTTGGTCCTTGGTCGAATGACTGGGAGTGACGTAGAGGGGAGGAGCTATATGCAGCTCTGCTGGGTGAATCCTCTTGCACTTCCTGTTGGGGAGGAGTAATATCCCAGAAGTAATGATGACCCGTGGACTGATCACACTACAGAAGAAAGGAATTTATCAGGTAAGCATAAATTATGTTTTTGCCTCGGTTGAGGCTGGGTTTGGGAGGAAGGTTCTTCAAGCAGTGGTGCCTTCCGTTTAGGTTCCCTGTCTTGTCCCTCCCTTTTCAACCGTGTACTATAGCTTTGGTATTGTATCCCACAATTAAAGATGAAATCCATGGACTCATCGTATCTTAAAAAAGAAAAGAAAATTTATGCTTACCTGATAAAATTATTTCTTTTTGGATACAATGAGTCCACGGCCCGCCCTGTTTTATGAGACAGGTCTTTATTTTTGTTAAACTTCAGTCACCTCTGCACCTTGGCTTTTCATTTCTCTTCCTAACTTCGGTCGAATGACTGGAGTGGGAGGGAAGGGAGGAGCTATTTATACAGCTTTGCTGTGGTGCTCTTTGCCTCCTCCTGCTGGCCAGGAGGCGATATCCCACAAGTAAGGATAAAATCTGTGGACTCATCGTATCGAAAAAGAAATAAATGAATCAGGTAAGCATAAATTTTCTTTTTATTCCTTCTGCTAGTTTTAAAAAGTTGTATCATTTGCCAGCAGTTAGATTGGAGTTATGGGAAAAGATTCCCAAAGTTGATGGGGCTATTTCTTTCATGTAATTAGCAAGAGTCCATGAGCTAGTGACATATGGGATATACATTCCTACCAGGAGGGGCAAAGTTTCCCAAACCTCAAAATGCCTATAAATACACCCCTCACCACACCCACAAATCAGTTTTTACAAACTTTGCCTCCTATGGAGGTGGTGAAGTAAGTTTGTGCTAGATTCTATGTTGATATGCGCTCCGCAGCAGGTTGGAGCCCGGTTTTCCTCTCAGCGTGCAGTGAATGTCAGAGGGATGTGAGGAGAGTATTGCCTATTTGAATTCAATGATCTCCTTCTACGGGGTCTATTTCATAGGTTCTCTGTTATCGGTCGTAGAGATTCATCTCTTACCTCCCTTTTCAGATCGACGATATACTCTTATATATACCATTACCTCTACTGATTCTCGTTTCAGTACTGGTTTGGCTTTCTACTACATGTAGATGAGTGTCCTGGGGTAAGTAAGTCTTATTTTCTGTGACACTCTAAGCTATGGTTGGGCACTTTTTTATTTAAGTTCTAAATATATGTGTTCAAACATTTATTTGCCTTGACTCAGGATGTTCAACGTTCCTTATTTCAGACAGTCAGTTTCATATTTGGGATAATGCATATCAATTAATCAATTTTTTTTCTTACCTTAAATTTGACTTTTTTTCCCTGTGGGCTGTTAGGCTCGCGGGGGCTGAAAATGCTTCATTTTATTGCGTCATTCTTGGCGCAGACTTTTTTGGCGCAATTTTTTTTTTCTGTTTCCGGTGTCATACGTGTCGCCGGAAGTTGCGTCATTTTTGACGGCGTTCCGGATGTGGCGTCATTTTTGGCGCCAAAAGCATTTAGGCGCCAAATAATGTGGGCGTCTTTTTTTTGGCGCTAAAAAATATGGCCGTCACTATTGTCTCCACATTATTTAAGTCTCATTATTTATTGCTTCTGGTTGCTAGAAGCTTGTTCACTGGCTTTTTTTCCCATTCCTGAGACTGTCATTTAAGGAATTTGATCAATTTTGCTTTATATGTTGTTTTTTCTATTACATATTGCAAGATGTCCCAGATTGACCCTGAGTCAGAAGATACTACTGGAAAATCGCTGCCTGGTGCTGGATCTACCAAAGTTAAGTGTATCTGCTGTAAACTTGTGGTATCTGTTCCTCCAGCTGTTGTTTGTAATGAATGTCATGACAAACTTGTTAATGCAGATAATATTTCCTTTAGTAATGTTACATTACCTGTTGCTGTTCCATCAACATCTAATACTAGTGTTCCTGTTAACAAGAGATTTTGTGTCTAAATCCATTAAGAAGGCTATGTCTGTTATTCCTCCTTCTAGTAAACGTAAAAGGTCTTTTAAAACTTCTCATTTTTCAGATGAATTTTTAAATGAACATCATCATTCTGATTCTGATAATGATTCCTCTGGTTCAGAGGATTCTGTTTCAGAGGTTGATGCTGATAAATCTTCATATTCAAAATGGAATTTATTCGTTCTTTACTTAAAGAAGTCTTAATTGCATTAGAAATAGAGGATTCTGGTCCTCTTGATACTAAAACTAAACGTTTAAATAAGGTTTTTAAATCTCCTGTAGTTATTCCAGAAGTTTTTTCCTGTCCCTGATGCTATTTCTGAAGTAATCTCCAGGGAATGGAATAATTTGGGTAATTCATTTACTCCTTCTAAACGTTTTAAGCAATTATATCCTGTGCCATCTGACAGATTAGAGTTTTGGGACAAAATCCCTAAGGTTGATGGGGCTGTCTCTACTCTTGCTAAACGTACTACTATTCCTACGGCAGATAGTACTTCCTTTAAGGATCCTTTAGATAGGAAGATTGAATCCTTTCTAAAAAAGCTTACTTATGTTCAGGTAATCTTCTTAGACCTGCTATATCTTTAGCGGATGTTGCTGCAGCTTCAACTTTTTGGTTAGAAGCTTTAGCGCAACAAGTAACAGATCATAATTCTCATAGCATTGTTAATCTTCTTCAACATGCTAATAACTTTATTTGTGATGCCATCTTTGATATCATTAGAGTTGATGTCAGGTATATGTCTCTAGCTATTTTAGCTAGAAGAGCTTTATGGCTTAAAACTTGGAATGCTGATATGTCTTCCAAGTCAACTTTGCTTTCCCTTTCTTTCCAGGGTAATAAATTATTTGGTTCTCAGTTGGATTCTATTATCTCAACTGTTACTGGAGGGAAAGGAACTTTTTTACCACAGGATAAAAAATCTAAAGGTACATTTAGGTCTAATAATCGTTTTCGTTCCTTTCGTCACTATAAGGAACAAAAGCCTGATCCTTCACCCACAGGAGCGGTATCAGTTTGGAAACCATCTCCAGTCTGGAATAAATCCAAGCCTTTTAGAAAACCAAAGCCAGCTCCCAAGTCCACATGAAGGTGCGGCCCTCATTCCAGCCCAGCTGGTAGGGGGCAGATTTTGGATCAATTCAATTCACAATCTTTGGATTCAGAACATTGTTTCAGAAGGGTACAGAATTGGCTTCAAGATAAGGCCTCCTGCAAAGAGATTTTTTCTTTCCCGTGTCCCAGTAAATCCAGCGAAGGCTCAAGCATTTCTGAAATGTGTTTCAGATCTAGAGTTGGCTGGAGTAATTATGCCAGTTCCAGTTCTGGAACAGGGGCTGGGGTTTTATTCAAATCTCTTCATTGTACCAAAGAAGGAGAATTCCTTCAGACCAGTTCTGGATCTAAAAATATTGAATCGTTATGTAAGGATACCAACATTCAAAATGGTAACTATAAGGACTATCCTGCCTTTTGTTCAGCAAGGGCATTATATGTCCACAATAGATTTACAGGATGCATATTCCGATTCATCCAGATCCCTATCAGTTTCTGAGATTCTCTTTCCTAGACAAGCATTACCAGTTTGTGGCTCTGCCGTTTGGCCTAGCAACAGCTCCAAGAATTTTTACAAAGGTTCTCGGTGCCCTTCTGTCTGTAATCAGAGAACAGGGTATTGTGGTATTTCCTTATTTGCTAATTAGCTGGGGAGGGTGTTGAACCTCTTTCAACCCCCAATATCTTTTAATCTGGCATCTAGTTTGGGCCGCCTAATACTAGCAATATTGCTGCTTAAAATGTACTATATATTAGAACGAGGCATTTATACTCTGTGAGACTGACAAAATTTGCCAAACCAACGCTTTATTTAACTTAACCTAGTGTGAATCTGTGTTATGCTGGAAAAAAACTTTTTTTAGAATTTAACTTAAATGGAGATGTGAATCTGAATGATGGAAGTGTGTGTCTAGTGCCCAAAAAACCTCCGCTTTAATTCTAAAGTGAGGCATTAACAAACCTCAGGATCTATTTAATCACAAAACCAGTACTTGAGAGTGCTTTCTAGAGAAAGTATATCTTTAATATAATTTAATACTCTTTCAGTATTCTAGGTTTAACCTATTATGCAGATGATAATCTAATTTAGCTATCAACTGACACTAGCCGCTACCTGAGTAACATAGAAATTACTTGGCATTGTATGCATCGGTTACTACAGACATAAAAAATAAAGGCTAACACCCTTAGGGAATATTCAGGCTGCAATTACAATTAACCTGAGTAAAAATATTCACATTGAACTTTGAATAGTGATACTTTTTATTTATATAACCATAATAGTTACAATATACTATACATTTGTAACAATTTGGTCAGCATTCCCCTATACAAGGTGTTATAATCTTAAAGGGAATGTAAATTTTGATGCTAAAGTGCCCGGTTTTTAAAACTTTGATTAAAAACATGGGCACTTTAATTCATCAAAATTTACATTTCACTCCTGTTGTGAGAAAAAAAACTTACCTTTTAATCTTCACAGCAGCTCCAGCTTGCTCTGGTCTCACAAGCCATTTCTGATGTCAGAAATGATTGATAGGTCATCCTCCAATCACAGCTTCCCCCCGGGGGATTCAGTGTCTGATTCACTGCTGTGATTGGAGGAAGCCGATGCCTCATTTTAGACCCAGTAAGAGGCTTTGAAACGGGAGGAGGAAGCTGGAGCTGCTGTGAAGATTAAAAGGTAAGTTTTTTTTCACAACAGGAGTAAAATGAAAATTTTGATGAATTAAAGTGCCCCTGTTTTTAATCAAAGTTTTAAAAACCGGGCACTTTAGCATCAAAATTTACATTCATTTACTCCTTCTAAACGTTTTAAGCAATTATATCCTGTGCCATCTGACAGATTAGAGTTTTGGGACAAAATCCCTAAGGTTGATGGGGCTGTCTCTACTCTTGCTAAACGTACTACTATTCCTACGGCAGATAGTACTTCCTTTAAGGATCCTTTAGATAGGAAGATTGAATCCTTTCTAAAAAAGCTTACTTATGTTCAGGTAATCTTCTTAGACCTGCTATATCTTTAGCGGATGTTGCTGCAGCTTCAACTTTTTGGTTAGAAGCTTTAGCGCAACAAGTAACAGATCATAATTCTCATAGCATTGTTAATCTTCTTCAACATGCTAATAACTTTATTTGTGATGCCATCTTTGATATCATTAGAGTTGATGTCAGGTATATGTCTCTAGCTATTTTAGCTAGAAGAGCTTTATGGCTTAAAACTTGGAATGCTGATATGTCTTCCAAGTCAACTTTGCTTTCCCTTTCTTTCCAGGGTAATAAATTATTTGGTTCTCAGTTGGATTCTATTATCTCAACTGTTACTGGAGGGAAAGGAACTTTTTTACCACAGGATAAAAAATCTAAAGGTACATTTAGGTCTAATAATCGTTTTCGTTCCTTTCGTCACTATAAGGAACAAAAGCCTGATCCTTCACCCTCAGGAGCGGTATCAGTTTGGAAACCATCTCCAGTCTGGAATAAATCCAAGCCTTTTAGAAAACCAAAGCCAGCTCCCAAGTCCACACTTTAGCATCAAAATTTACATTCACTTTAACTAAGCATAATAAACCTAGTACATACCATACAGATATTTAGTTACATCACTCTCTGAGAGTGATAGACTGCTAAAATAGCTAACTAATTGGTTTAGAAAGTATGTGCCAACTATCCTGTATTATCAGACAACAATTTAAAATTTAAGTACAGATTGCAGACACAAGGCAATCTAAGCACACGAGCCAATGACAAGAGACATCAGACTGCTAATAAAGTCAACCAACAGATTGAGAACCAGTATGGGTATACTATTGTGTATTAACAGACAATAATTGAAATCCAAGCACTGATTGTAGGCACAAGGCAATATAAGCACATGAGCCAATGATAAAAGATATCCAAAAAATATAAAAATCGGTTACTTCACCTACATTTATTTTTATAAATAATTGCTCACCTATCTGAGCACAATTTTCTTCAGTTGAATACATATAATAGACTTAAGAAAACCTATCTGATAAACACCTCAGTACCTAACCCATTGCTGAGTTAGTTTTATACTCGGCAAAACCTACTCATATTATATCCATTTGTCGTCTCTTAGGAGATTTCAATACATTCCATCTCCTTAACAAGTACACAGCCAAGTGACCAGATTCTCACACTTATTGAATTCAATAATATTGTAAACTGTACTGAGTAATTTGATAAACTCGTACTATGGGCCCCTACTTTTTGTGTTTTTTAACTCATGTTGTGTGTTCTGTTTTTTAATAAAACTAATAAAGGTTAAATTTTAATCCAAATCACCAACTTAATCCTATTAAAGGTGTTCTAATTATAAACTTTCAAGGGCAGAATGAAGTGCTAAAGAAATGCATACTTTTTCAACCTCTTGTTGATCCTGTTCTTCTAGTTAATTCATGCATAAACACTCAAGCTAAGGAAATAAATCCAATTTTGATAATAGCATCTTCCCCATACTAGTGTAGTGCTGTTGCACTCTTTTGTTTTCAAGAGACAAATAAAATTGGTTTCAGCTTGTCGGAGCCTTCAGTCTGTCATTCCCTTCAGTAGTTATGTGCATGGACGTTTTAGGTCTCATGACTGCAGCATTGGACGCGATCCCCTTTGCTCGTTTTCATATGAGACCTCTCCAGCCTTGTATGCTGAATCAATGGTGCAGGGATTATACAAAGATATCACAATTAATATCCTTAAATCCCATTGTTCGACTCTCTCTGACTTGGTGGTTAGATCATCATTGTATAGTTCAAGGGGCTTCTTTTGCTCATCCAACCTGGACTATGATCACAACAGATGCAAGTCTTTCAGGTTGGGTTGCTGTCTGGGGATCCCTGACAGCCCAAGGGGCCTTGAAATCTCGAGGCGAGGTTACCAATGAATATTTTAGAACTCCGTGCTATTTTCAGGGCTCTTCAGGTTTGGCCTCTGTTGAAGAGAGAACAGTTCATTTGTTTTCAGACAGACAATATCACAACTGTGGCATATGTCAATCATCAGGGTGGGACTCGCAGTCCCCTAGCTATGAATTAAGTATCTTGGATGCTTTCTTGGGGGGAATCTAGCTCCTGTCTAATTTCTGCAGTACATATCCCAGGTGTAGACAATTGGGAAGCAGATTATCTCAGCCATCAGACTTTACATCCGGGGGAGTGGTCGCTCCATCCAGATTTGTTTTCTCAGATTATTCAGATGTGGGGTCTTCCAGAAATAGATTTGATGGCTTCCCATCTAAACAAGAAACTTCCCAGGTACCTGTCCAGGGATCCTCAGGCGGAGGCGGTGGATGCATTAGTTCCTTGGTGTTACCAACCTGCTTATATCTTCCCGCCTCTAGTTCTTCTTCCAAGAGTGATTTCCAAGATCATCATGGAACAATTGTTTGTGTTTCTGGTAGCTCCAGTATGGCCTCACAGATTTTGGTATGCGGATCTTGTCCGGATGTCCAGTTGCCAAACTTCCTTTAAGACCAGACCTTCTGTTTCAAGGTCCGTTTTCCATCAGGATCTCAAATCATTAAATTTGAAGGTATGGAAATTGACTTTGTCCATTTTTTTTTTCTGGCGGCTTTGGCCGTTTAATTTAGGAAGTGAGGGCTGTGCAGCTTTTTCTACTTCCGGGAGTTAGTCGTCTCCATATCGGGGACAATAGGCTGTGTTGTCTCATTTTCCAAAGGTTTCTCCCAGGGTTCGGGATGCTCTGCATTCTTTTTCCTTGGGTGTGGTCCTCCAGAAAAGTAATCTGTGAGGATTATAGAGACTAGCCTTCTGTCGACTCTTCGGGTGACTCTCTGTTCTCGTTACCATTTCTCTTAGTCTTGGACTTTGTGTGAGTTGTTCCTGAGGCCTTTGGGCTTGAGTAATTGCGGGACTTTGTCGCGGCCTAGCACCTTGTTGGGGAGGTGTTGTTCTCCTACTACGGGTGTTCTCTTCCCTTTTGGGGCTGGGAATTACGAGTGAGTCTTGTACCAGTTCTTCGGGTTAGCCTGATTATCATACCCTATGAGTTCTGATTCTTCAGATGGGGTATCTTGTTCCTTGGGGGAATGTTCGTTTTAAGACGATTCTGGGTCAGATGTTCTGAGTTTGCTGCACGAGGTTCCGTTTTCTGAATATTTAGATATTCTGAGCTACCTTTTTGTGACTTTGGAGACTTTCGTCTTTAGTTGTACTAGAGTGCGGTTGCACTTTGTTTTAGAAGAAGATTCTCTTCTCTGTTTCAGACTCCCGGTCTTAACCCGTGGTTTCTGTATTTCTGGGGTCTGGGCTTTGCCCCCCCTTGTTTCTATGAGAATGGTTGGGTCTCTATTAGCTCGACCCGGTTTCTCTGGTTTTTTTTGCTTTGTGTTTTTATTTGGGACTCGTTGTGCCCTTTTCATTCTAATGACACGATGAGTCCACGGGTCATCATTAATTACTGTTGAAAAAGAGGGCGCCACAACTTTAATTCTACAGAATCCCCACACCGAGGATCAGAGGAGCGGCCATCAACGGAACAACAACCACCACGGAGCTGCATTCACTCCACCCTTCTTGTCTCATAGGAGCCATTTGGCAATATCGATCCAATCATCAAACTGATGGTTTGTGCAGTGACTGATTCACACTTTTCTTTAGCGCACCCCTATTGTTTGGATCCCTCCCGGGATTCCAAATTTGTTTTTCCCATCATTAATTACTGTTGGAAATATCTCTCCTGCCCAGCAGGAGGCGGCAAAGAGCACCACAGCAGAGCTGTTAAATAACTCCTCCCTTCCCTCCCACTCCAGTCATTCTCTTTGCCTACGTTTAGAGCAAGGAGGTGGTAATGTTAGGTGTTAGAAAAGGTTCTTCAATAAAGAGTTTATTATTTTTTTTAAGTAGTTCAAGATTGTGCTGCTTTGTTCTGGGGTGTAGCCGTAGTCCATATCAGTCTCTTCAGTAGAGCAGTGGTGGCTTTAGAGCAATGGGAAGTTGTGGGACAAAATTCTCACTGCGCTTCCCATAGTGATGCTGCCCTAACTCTGAAAAATCTGAGGGATATTACTCAGTATTTTCTTTTATTTCACAGGTCCATTTGAGGGAAAGGACCTCTCAAACCTGGGACCTGCCTTTGCTGTCGGGCAGAATATGAGGTAAGTGCTGACTTTTATTTCTGGGGTTTAAATGAAAGAATTTCATAAGGATGGGGCATATAAGGAAGCATTTAAGAATTGGGCACTTTATATTTATTTGGCATGACTTCTTCTTTATTCTCAGGAGACTATATTTGAAAGCTAGACGCAGGCACTGGGGCAAGTAAATGATTGTGGTGGTTCACATCTCTCGGCGGTTGCATAAACAAACATGCCGACCGTGAGATAACTGTATTGGCAACGCCCACGACGGGCAGTACTAGGCGAGGTGGCATTTGCGTTGCGCGCCTTTTCCCCTTCTCTTCCGGATGTAGCAAAGCTTTAGAGAGTGTGAAGAGAAGTTGTACAGCTGTTCTATTACGGATCCTTTATTATATCATGCGTAATTAGGACCAGAGACTGTCTTCTGCTGTTGCGGTTGAGTTCCAGATCTGAATAGTGTGGATACGCTGCTCAGAGGGAGTTAGTTTTATCAGTCAGGCAGGCACCTCAGCAGTCCTGCTGAAGCATAGAGGTGAATTGCAATATTATTTAAGCTTTTTTTTGCCACCTTTACTCTTAAATAATAAAAAAAAAGAAAAAAGTGACCATTTTAAAATTTAAAGTGACAGTAAAGTTTTTGTATATTTTAAATTTTATTAAAAAAATTACATTTTTTTTTTTAGATAGTTGAATTGATTGTGAATCAGAATGGACCAAGAGGCCATGCAAAGTGTCTCTTGTTTTTTGTGTTTGATGCCAATGTGGAACCACCAATCCCTTTCTGTTTTTCATGTATTGAGAGGACTTTAAACCTTAAGGGATAGTATTTTTTTCTGAGACAACATTTTCCAAAGAGGATGCTGTTCAGAAATCTAATGACAATATTCAATATACGCAGTTAACTCCTCTGGAGTCCCAAAATTTTACCGCCCTCACATGCAGTGCCCTGCGCTTACGCTATAGCTCATTCTGGGGTTACTTACAAGACATCGCTCCTCTCATGTCTTCTGCAGTTTCAGATGCGTTGTCTGCTTTTCCTATGTTACAGGGAAAGCTTAAGAGGAAAATCAGACATTTAGTAGGTGAGGTTTCTGACGCAGTTATTGCTATTGTGGATGCCCCCTCCCAGAAGCCTGAGGAGGGGGATACCGTAGTAGCATCTGAAGGTGAAATTTCAGATTTTGACAGTGTAATTCCGCTTACTGATACTGAAGTAGTATCCTTCAGGTTTAAGCTTGAACACCTCCGTCTGCTACTTAAAGGGACACTGATCCAATTTTTTTCTTTCGCGATTCAGATAGAGCATGCAATTTTAAGCAACTTTCTTATTTACTCCTATTATAATTTTTTTTGCTATCTTTATTTGAAAAAGAAGGCATCTAAGCTTTTTTTTTTTTTTTGGTTGAGACCTCTGGACAGCACTTTTTTTTTAGTGGTGGATGAATTTATCCACCAATCAGGAAGAACAACCCAGGTTGTTCACAAAAAATGGGCCGGCATCTTAACTTACATTCTTGCATTTCAAATAAAGATACCAAGAGAATGAAGAACATTTGATAATAGGAGTAAATGAGAAAGTTGCTTAAAATTTCATGCTCTATCTGAATCACGAAATAAAAAATTTGGGTTCAGTGTCCCTTTAAGGAGGTTTTAGCTACATTGGACGACAGCGACTCCACGGTCATTGTTAATCCTAAGAAATCCAGTAAGCTTCATAAATATTCAAGGTACCTTCCTCGATAGATGTGTTTCCTGTACCAGACCGAGCCTCTAAGATCATTACTAAGGAGTGGGAGAGACCGGGTATCCCTTTTTTCTCCATCTCCTATATTTAAAAAAGAAAATGTTCCCCATAGCCGTCTCTGTCCCCAAGGTGGAAGGAGCAGTTTCCACTCTAGCTAAGAGAACTACAATACCCATAGAGGATAGTTTGTGCTTTTAAAGATCCTATGGACAAAAAATTAGAGGGGTTACTCAAAAAGATATATGTACACCAGGGTTTACAATGGCAACCAGCTGTGTGCATTGCTACCATCACCAGTGCGGCAGCTTATTGATTTGATGTTTTGTCTGATGCTATTAGGACATACACTCTCCTGGATGAGATTCAGGATAGGATAAAAGCTCTTAAATTGGCTAATTATTGTATTACGGTTGCTTCCTTTCAAGTTATCAAACTGGGAGCAAAATTTTCAGGTTTCTCTGTTCTGTTCTAGTGCTCAGAGCCTTATGGTTAAAACCTTGGTCTGCGGATGTATCCTCTAAGTCTAAGCTTTGAGCGATTCCTTACAAGGGGAAAACCTTGTTTGAATGGACCTGGCTTGACGGAAATAATTTCTGATATTACGGGAGGTAAGGGTCATCTTCTGCAGGATAAGAGAAACAAACGGAAGGTACGTCAGAGTAATTTTCGTTCCTTTCTAATCTTCAAGGGAATTTCTTCCGCTTCCAAGCAGGAACAGTCTAAGCGGAAACAATCCAAGGAGCCTACTATTGAATTTAGGACAGCATGAAGGGCATGCTCCCGATCCGGGACCGGATCTTGCAGGGGGCAGTCTTTCCTTCTTCGCTCAGGCTTGGGTTCAAGATGTTCCGGATCCCTGGGCTGTAGACATAGTGTCCCAGGGATACAAACTGGAGTTCAGTTTTCCTCCCAGTGGCAGGTTTCTGCTTTCAAGATTATCTGTAGACCAGACATGAAGTGAGGCGTTCTTACACTGTGTAAAAGACCTTTCCGACCTGGGAGTAATAGTTCCTTTTCCGATACAGGAACAGGGGCGGGGATTTTATTACAATCGGTTAGTGATTCCCAAAACAGAGGGAACCTTCAGACCAATTCTAGATGTCAAGAGTCTAAACAAATTTCTCAGAGTACCATCCTTCAAGATGGAAACTATTCGTTCTATTATTCCTTTGGTCCAAGAGAGTCAATTTATGACAAATATGGATTTAAAGGATACGTTCCTATTCACAAGGATCATCACAAGTTTCTAAGGTTTGACTTTCTAGCCAAACACTTCTAATTCATGGCTCTGCCCTTCGGTCTTGCTACAGCTCCTAGAATTTTTTCAAAGGTTCTGGGATCGCTGTTGGCGGTGCTTCGGTTTTTGGGCATTGCAGTGGCGCCCTATCTGGACAACATCCTGGTCCAGGCACCATCCTTTCAACAAGCAAGTTCCTTCCTGCGATCTCACGGATGGAAGGTAGATTTGGAAAAAGAGCTCCTTGGTTCCAAATACAAGGGTAACTTTCTTGGGAACCATAATAGATTCCCTATCAATGAAGATTTTTCTGATAGTAGTCGGGAAATCAAAGATTTTCTATTCTTGCCTAGCACTTCAGTCCACTCCTCGGCAATCAGTGATTCAGTTGAAGGTAATTGGGCTGATGGTGGCGGCAATGGACATCATCCGGTTTGCTCGGTTCCACTTAACCACTTAATGACCAGACCATTTTTCAATTTTCTTACCCTTAAGGACAAAAGCTATTTCTTTCATGTAATTAGCAAGAGTCCATGAGCTAGTGACGTATGGGATATACATTCCTACCAGGAGGGGCAAAGTTTCCCAAACCTCAAAATGCCTATAAATACACCCCTCACCACACCCACAATTCAGTTTTACAAACTTTGCCTCCTATGGAGGTGGTGAAATAAGTTTGTGCTAGATTCTACGTTGATATGCGCTCCGCAGCAAGTTGGAGCCCGGTTTTCCTCTCAGCGTGCAGTGAATGTCAGAGGGATGTGAGGAGAGTATTGCCTATTTGAATGCAGTGATCTCCTTCTACGGGGTCTATTTCATAGGTTCTCTGTTATCGGTCGTAGAGATTCATCTCTTACCTCCCTTTTCAGATCGACGATATACTCTTATTTATATACCATTACCTCTGCTGATTTTCGTTTCAGTACTGGTTTGGCTATCTACAAACATGTAGATGAGTGTCCTGGGGTAAGTAAATCTTATTTTCTGTGACACTCTAAGCTATGGTTGGGCACTTTATAAATAAAGTTCTAAATATATGTATTCAAACATTTATTTGCCTTGACTCAGGATGTTCAACATTCCTTATTTTCAGACAGTCAGTTTCATATTTGGGATAATGCATTTGAATCAATCTTTTTTCTTACCTTAAAATTTGACTCTTTTTTTCCCTGTGGGCTGTTAGGCTCGCGGGGGCTGAAAATGCTTCATTTTATTGCGTCATTCTTGGCGCGGACTTTTTTGGCGCAAAAAATCTTTTCTGTTTCCGGCGTCATACGTGTCGCCGGAAGTTGCGTCATTTTTGACGTCCTTTTGCGCCAAAAATGTAGGCGTTCCGGATGTGGCGTCATTTTTGGCGCCAAAAAGCATTTAGGCGCCAAATAATGTGGGCGTCTTATTTGGCGCTAAAAAATATGGCCGTCGCTTTTGTCTCCACATTATTTCAGTCTCATTTTTTCTTTGCTTCTGGTTACTAGAAGCTTGTTTATTGGCATTTTTTCCCATTCCTGAAACTGTCATTTAAGGAATTTGATCAATTTTGCTTTATATGTTGTTTTTTCTCTTACATATTGCAAGATGTCTCACGTTGCATCTGAGTCAGAAGATACTTCAGGAAAATCGCTGTCTAGTGCTGGAACTACCAAAGCTAAGTGTATCTGCTGTAAACTTTTGGTAGCTATTCCTCCGGCTGTTTGTATTAATTGTCATGACAAACTTGTTAAAGCAGATAATATTTCCTTTAGTAATGTACCATTGCCTGTTGCAGTTCCTTCAACATCTAAGGTGCAGAATGTTCCTGATAACATAAGAGATTTTGTTTCTGAATCCATCAAGAAGGCTATGTCTGTTATTTCTCCTTCTAGTAAACATAAAAAATCTTTTAAAACTTCTCTCTCTACAGATGAATTTTTAAATGAACATTATCATTCTGATTCTGATGACTCTTCTGGTTCAGAGGATTCTGTCTCAGAGATTGATGCTGATAAATCTTCATATTTATTTAAAATGGAATTTATTCGTTCTTTACTTAAAGAAGTACTAATTGCTTTAGAAATAGAGGAGTCTGGTCCTCTTGATACTAATTCTAAACGTTTAGATAAGGTATTTAAATCTCCTGTGGTTATTCCAGAAGTTTTTCCGGTTCCTAATGCTATTTCTGAAGTAATTTCCAGAGAATGGGATAAATTGGGTAATTCATTTACTCCTTCTAAACGTTTTAAGCAATTATATCCTGTGCCGTCTGACAGATTAGAATTTTGGGACAAAATCCCTAAAGTTGATGGGGCTATTTCTACCCTTGCTAAACGTACTACTATTCCTACGTCAGATGGTACTTCGTTTAAGGATCCTTTAGATAGGAAAATTGAATCCTTTCTAAGAAAAGCTTATCTGTGTTCAGGTAATCTTCTTAGACCTGCTATATCATTGGCTGATGTTGCTGCAGCTTCAACTTTTTGGTTGGAGACTTTAGCACAACAAGTAACAGATCATGATTCTCATAATATTATTATTCTTCTTCAGCATGCTAATAATTTTATCTGTGATGCCATTTTTGATATTATCAGAGTTGATGTCAGGTTTATGTCTCTAGCTATTTTAGCTAGAAGAGCTTTATGGCTTAAAACTTGGAATGCTGATATGGCTTCTAAATCAACTCTACTTTCCATTTTCTTTCCAGGGTAACAAATTATTTGGTTCTCAGTTGGATTCTATTATCTCAACTGTTACTGGTGGGAAAGGAACTTTTTTACCACAGGATAAAAAATCTAAGGGTAAAAACAGGGCTAATAATCGTTTTCGTTCCTTTCGTTTCAACAAAGAACAAAAGCCTGATCCTTCATCCTCAGGCGCAGTTTCAGTTTGGAAACCATCTCCAGTCTGGAATAAATCCAAGCCTTCTAGAAAGGCAAAGCCTGCTTCTAAATCCACATGAAGGTGCGGCCCTCATTCCAGCTCAGCTGGTAGGGGGCAGGTTACGTTTTTTCAAAGAAATTTGGATCAATTCTGTTCACAATCTTTGGATTCAGAACATTGTTTCAGAAGGGTACAGAATTGGTTTCAAGATGAGACCTCCTGCAAAGAGATTTTTTCTTTCCCGTGTCCCAGTAAATCCAGTGAAAGCTCAAGCATTTCTGAATTGTGTTTCAGATCTAGAGTTGGCTGGAGTAATTATGCCAGTTCCAGTTCTGGAGCAGGGGATGGGGTTTTATTCAAATCTCTTCATTGTACCAAAGAAGGAGAATTCCTTCAGACCAGTTCTGGATCTAAAAATATTGAATCGTTATGTAAGGATACCAACGTTCAAAATGGTAACTGTAAGGACTATCTTGCCTTTTGTTCAGCAAGGGCATTATATGTCCACAATAGATTTACAGGATGCTTATCTGCATATTCCGATTCATCCAGATCATTATCAGTTCCTGAGATTCTCTTTTCTGGACAAGCATTACCAGTTTGTGGCTCTGCCGTTTGGCCTAGCTACAGCTCCAAGTATTTTTACAAAGGTTCTCGGTGCCCTTCTGTCTGTAATCAGAGAACAGGGTATTGTGGTATTTCCTTATTTGGACGATATCTTGGTACTTGCTCAGTCTTTACATTTAGCAGAATCTCATACGAATCGACTTGTGTTATTTCTTCAAGATCATGGTTGGAGGATCAATTTACCAAAAAGTTCATTGATTCCTCAGACAAGGGTAACCTTTCTGGGTTTCCAGATAGATTCAGTGTCCATGACTCTGTCTTTAACAGACAAGAGACGTCTAAAATTGATTTCAGCTTGTCGAAACCTTCAGTCACAATCATTCCCTTCGGTAGCCTTATGCATGGAAATTCTAGGTCTTATGACTGCTGCATCGGACGCGATCCCCTTTGCTCGTTTTCACATGCGACCTCTTCAGCTCTGTATGCTGAATCAATGGTGCAGGGATTACACAAAGATATCTCAATTAATATCTTTAAAACCGATTGTACAACACTCTCTAACGTGGTGGACAGATCACCATCGTTTAATTCAGGGGGCTTCTTTTGTGCTTCCGACCTGGACTGTAATTTCAACAGATGCAAGTCTCACAGGTTGGGGAGCTGTGTGGGGATCTCTGACGGCACAAGGAGTTTGGGAATCTCAGGAGGTGAGATTACCGATCAATATTTTGGAACTCCGTGCAATTTTCAGAGCTCTTCAGTCTTGGCCTCTTCTGAAGAGAGAATCGTTCATTTGTTTTCAGACAGACAGTGTCACAACTGTGGCATACATCAATCATCAAGGAGGGACTCACAGTCCTCTGGCTATGAAAGAAGTATCTTGAATTCTGGTTTGGGCGGAATCCAGCTCCTGTCTAATCTCTGCGGTTCATATCCCAGGTATAGACAATTGGGAAGCGGATTATCTCAGTCGCCAAACGTTGCATCCGGGCGAATGGTCTCTTCACCCAGAGGTATTTCTTCAGATTGTTCAAATGTGGGAGCTTCCAGAAATAGATCTGATGGCGTCTCATCTAAACAAGAAACTTCCCAGGTATCTGTCCAGATCCCGGGATCCTCAGGCGGAAGCAGTGGATGCATTATCACTTCCTTGGAAGTATCATCCTGCTTATATCTTTCCGCCTCTAGTTCTTCTTCCAAGAGTAATCTCCAAGATTCTGAAGGAATGCTCGTTTGTTCTGCTGGTAGCTCCGGCATGGCCTCACAGGTTTTGGTATGCGGATCTTGTCCGGATGGCCTCTTGCCATCCGTGGACTCTTCCGCTACGACCAGACCTTCTGTCGCAAGGTCCTTTTTTTCCATCAGGATCTCAAATCCTTAAATTTAAAGGTATGGAGATTGAACGCTTGATTCTTGGTCAAAGAGGTTTCTCTGACTCTGTGATTAATACTATGTTACAGGCTCGTAAATCTGTATCCAGAGAGATATATTATAGAGTCTGGAAGACTTATATTTCTTGGTGTCTTTCTCATCATTTTTCTTGGCATTCTTTTAGAATTCCGAGAATTTTACAGTTTCTTCAGGATGGTTTAGATAAAGGTTTATCCGCAAGTTCTTTGAAAGGACAAATCTCTGCTCTTTCTGTTCTTTTTCACAGAAAGATTGTTAATCTTCCTGATATTCATTGTTTTGTACAAGCTTTGGTTCGTATAAAACCTGTCATTAAGTCAATTTCTCCTCCTTGGAGTTTGAATTTGGTTCTGGGGGCTCTTCAAGCTCCTCCGTTTGAACCTATGCATTCATTGGACATTAAATTACTTTCTTGGAAAGTTTTGTTCCTTTTGGCAATCTCTTCTGCCAGAAGAGTTTCTGAATTATCTGCTCTTTCTTGTGAGTCTCCTTTTCTGATTTTTCATCAGGATAAGGCGGTGTTGCGAACTTCTTTTGAATTTTTACCTAAAGTTGTGAATTCCAACAACATTAGTAGAGAAATTGTGGTTCCTTCATTATGTCCTAATCCTAAGAATTCTAAGGAGAAATCGTTGCATTCTTTATATGTTGTTAGAGCTTTGAAATATTATGTTGAAGCTACTAAGTCTTTCCGAAAGACTTCTAGTTTATTTGTTATCTTTTCCGGTTCTAGAAAAGGCCAGAAAGATTCTGCCATTTCTTTGGCATCTTTGTTGAAATCTTTAATTCATCTTGCCTATGTTGAGTCGGGTAAAACTCCGCCTCAGAGGATTACAGCTCATTCTACCAGGTCAGTTTCTACTTCCTGGGCGTTTAGGAATGAAGCTTCGATTGATCAGATTTGCAAAGCAGCAACTTGGTCCTCTTTGCATACTTTTACTAAATTCTACCATTTTGATGTATTTTCTTCTTCTGAAGCAGTTTTTGGTAGAAAAGTACTTCAGGCAGCGGTTTCATTTTGAATCTTCTGCTTATGTTTTTCATTAAACTTTATTTTGGGTGTGGATTATTTTCAGCAGGAATTGGCTGTCTTTATTTTATCCCTCCCTCTCTAGTGACTCTTGCGTGGAAAGATCCACATCTTGGGTAATCATTATCCCATACGTCACTAGCTCATGGACTCTTGCTAATTACATGAAAGAAAACATAATTTATGTAAGAACTTACCTGATAAATTCATCTCTTTCATATTAGCAAGAGTCCATGAGGCCCACCCTTTTTTTGTGGTGGTTATGATTTTTGTATAAAGCACAATTATTCCAATTCCTTATTTTATATGCTTTCGCACTTTTTTATCACCCCACTTCTTGGCTATTCGTTAAACTGAATTGTGGGTGTGGTGAGGGGTGTATTTATAGGCATTTTGAGGTTTGGGAAACTTTGCCCCTCCTGGTAGGAATGTATATCCCATACGTCACTAGCTCATGGACTCTTGCTAATATGAAAGAAATGAATTTATCAGGTAAGTTCTTACATAAATTATGTTTTTTACATTTCTGCTGTGTTTGTGTTTAGCTGTAATTTTCCTCTTATTCATTTACTGCACCCACACATATTATATACCGTTTTTCTCGCCATTAAATGGACTTTCTAAAGATACCATTATTTTCATGATATCTTATAACTTACTATAAAAAAAATGATAAAATATGAGGAAAAAATGGGAAAAAACACACTTTTTCTAACTTTGACCCCCAAAATCTGTTACACATCTACAATCACCAAAAAACACCCATGCTAAAAGGTTTCTAAATTTTGTCCTGAGTTTAGAAATACCCAATGTTTACATGTTCATTGTTTTTTTTGCAAGTTATAGGGCAATAAATACAAGTAGCACTTTGCTATTTCCAAACCACTTTTTTCAAAATTAGCGCTAATTACATTGGAACCCTGATATCTATCAGGAAAACCTGAATAACCCTTGACATGTATATATATTTTTTTTAGAAGACATCCCAAAGTATTGATCTTGGTCCATTTTGGTATAGTTCATGGCACCATTTCACCGCCAAATGCGATCAAATAAAAAAAAAAAAGTTCACTTTTTCACAAATTTTGTCACAAACTTTAGGTTTCCCACTGAAATTATTTACAAACAGCTTGTGCAATTATGGCACAAATGGTTGTAAATGCTTCTCTGGGATCCCCTTTGTTCAGAAATAGCAGACTTATATGGCTTTGGGGTTGCTTTTTGGTAATTAGAAGGCCGCTAAATTCCGCTGCGCACCACACGTGTTTTGTGCCCAGCAGTGAAGGGGTTAATTAGGGAGCTTGTAGGGTTAATTTTAGCTTTAGTGTAATGTAGTAGACAACCCCAAGTATTGATCTAGGCCCGTTTTGGTATATTTCATGCCAAAATTTCACCGCCAAATGCAAGCAAAAAAAAAAAAAAAAACCCCTTTACATTTCTCACAATTTTAGGTTTCTCACTGAAATTATTTACAAACAGCTTGTGCTATTATGGCACAAATTGTTGTGAAAGCTTCTCTGGGATCCCCTTTGTTCAGAAATAGCAGACTTATATGGCTTTGGCGTTGCTTTTTGGTAATTAGAAGGCCGCTAAATGCTGCTGCGCACCACACGTTAATTATGCCCAGCAGTGAAGGGGTTAATTAGGTAGCTTGTAGGTATTGCAGGATGCCTCCATATCGAGGTATCACTGCAATACCCTGAGAGCTGCTGGAAGCAATTGCGATTGCTTCCAGCACTCTTAGACAACTGACTTACCAGGTACGTCTATTGTCATTAACTTTGTTTTTGCATGACGTACTTGGTACGTTAGTTGTCATTAAGAGGTTAAGCTCTCTGCAGTTAAACATGCTCAGAGAATGGAACGGAGATTATGCGGTTTTGTCTCCACTAATACTACTGGATTTTCTTCAATGGTAGTTGTCCCAGTATCATTTCTCCCAGAGCCTTTTAGGTTGGGGAGCAGTCTGGGCTCCCTAAAGGCTCAGGGAGTCTGTTCTGCCTATAACCATTCTGGAGCTGAGAGCGATCTTCAATGCTCTTCTGGTCTGGCCCTAGTTAGCCTCGGCCCAATTTATGAGGTTCCAGTCGGACAACATAACTTCAGTGGCGTTCATAAATCATCAGGGAATGCGGAGTTCTCTAGCAATGACAGAGGTAGCCAAGATTATTTGGTGGGCGGAGACCCACTCTTGCTGTCTGTCGACGATCCACATTCCAAAGGTGGACATCTGAGTGGCGGTTATCATAATTAGGCAGACCTTTTTTTTCCGGTGGAGTGGGAACTCCAGCCAGAAGTGTTTTTCCCACCTCATTTTCAAAGGTGGTCAATTGCAGTTGGATTTCTTGGCTTCTCGGCAAATTGCCAAGCTTCCGCGGTACGGGTCAAGGTCAAGGAACCCTCAGGCGGTACTGATAGTCGCTCTGGTGGTACCTTGGAATTTCTGTCTCCCATACCCATTTCCTCTGTTTGCTTTTCTTCCTTGAGTCTTGACTCAATTCAAGCAGGAGAAAGTGTTGGTGATCCTTATATCACCAGTGTGGCCTCGCAGGATTTGGTATGCAGTCCTGGTGGACTTGTCATTTTTCCACCTTGGAGACTTCCGTTGAGGAGGGACCTTCTACTTCAAGGACCCTTCTTTCATCAAGATCTAATTTCTATCAAGTTGACTACTTGAAGATGAACGCTTTATTTTATCTAAGCATGGATTTTCGAAATCGGTCATTGAGACGATGTTTCAGGCTCGTTAGCCTTTGACTGGGAAAATTTTAACCATAAGATATGGCGTAAATATTTATGCTGGTGTGAATCCATAGACTACTCTTAAAATCAAATAGAGTTTGGATTCCTTTAAGTCTTTCTCTCCAAGAAGGTTTGGAGAAGGGATTATCGGCAAGTTCCCTAAGGTGTCAAATTACTGCCTTGTCTATTTTGGTTACATGAACGTCAGACGGACTTTCAGGCGTTCTTCGTTTGGTCAGGCCTTGTTCAGGATCAGGCCTTTTCAAATCCGTTATTCTTTCTTGGAGTTTTAATTTTATTCTTAAAGTTCTTCAAGGGGCTCAGTTTGAGCCGCTGCAGTCCTTAGATATTTAGTGTAATTGTTGCTATTCCTCTGCTCGTAGAGTGTAAGAGCTCTCGGCTTACAGTATGTTACCTTTCCTTATTCTTTATTGGATAAGGTGGGTTTAAATACTAAATTAGGGTTTCATCCTTAAAGTAGTTTCGGAACGGAACATTAATTAGGAGATTATTGTTCTTTCCTTGTGTCCTAATCTTTCTTGGCAGGACTTGGTACGTGCATTATGATTCTTTGTACAGACGACTAGGATTTTCTTAAGTCTTCTGTTTAATGTTAAAAGACAGAAAGTTACAGCTATTTCTTTTACTTTCTGGGCATTCAAAATGGAGCCTTTTAGGGAACAATTTTGCAAGCCTGCAACCTGGTCCTCTCTTCGATAAATTTTTCTCTTTTTCCTCGGCTGAGGCCTCTTTTGGGAGAAAGAGAGGGTTTTCAAGCACTGGTGCCTTCCGTTTAGGTTTCCTGTCTTGATCCTCCCTTATTATCTGTGTACTCTAGCTTGGGTATTGATTCCCAACAGTAATTAATGATGATCCGTGGACTCATTGTGTCATTAGAAAGAAAAGAAAATTTATGCTTACCTGATAAATTTATTTCTTTCTTGACATGAGTCCACAGCCCGCCCTGTTATTTAGACAGGTTGTTAGTATGTTATAAACTTCAGACACCTCTGCACCTTGTTTTTTCCTTTTTCTTCTTTACTTCGGTCGAATGACTGGAGTGGGAGGGAAGGGAGGAGTTATTTAACAGCTTTGCTGTGGTGCTCTTTGTCGCCTCCTGCTGGGCAGGAGAGATATTCCCAACAGTAATTAATGATGATTTGTGGACTCATCGTTTCAAAAAAGAAATAAATTTATCGGGTAAGCATAAATATTATTTTTTTTTTAGTTTTTTTTTTTCTGGAGTTTTTCCTCCATGTCTTTTCTCTTTTGTGGAAGAATATGTTAGTTTGTTCCCTTCTCTAGTAAGGGGTGTGTTATTGGTGACCGACTACTGGGAAACGGTGTCTCCTGAAGGCTCAGTCGGGTCTGGTTCCTGCGGTCTCTAGCTAGGCTTATGGACTATCTGCAGGTCAGTGTCATTGGGCCTTTTCCTTTTTTTCAAAGGTTTTATTGGCTTTGGACGAAGCGGGATTTTGTTGGGTAGGGGTTTTCAGGCCTGGTGCCCTCATAATGGGCCACCTTTTGTACCCTCCCATTTTAGCACTCAGTGTTCTCTATGGCTTGGGTATGGTTTCCCAAAAGTAGTGAATGCAGCTGTGGACTCTTTCTATTTTATGAAGAAAAACTTAAATTATGCTTACCTGATCATTTTCTTTTCTTCAGATGGAAAGAGTCCACAGCTCCGTATTTTTTCTGTGCGGCGTCTGTTATTTTTGTTCTTCTAGCACCTTTTCACCCTGATGTTTCTTCTACTGTTCCTTGTTCCTCAGCAGAATGACTGGGAGATGAGGGAAGTGGGAGGAGTATTTAATCCTTTGGCTGGGTGTGTCTTTGCCTCCTCCTGGCAAAGGCCAGGTTCTGAATTCCCAAAAGTAATAAATGCAGCTGTGGACTCTTTCCATCTGAAGAAAAGAAAATGATCAGGTAAGCATAATTTAAGTTTTTTTTTTTTTTCTGCTATGGATATGGAACAAAAAATTGATTAATTTGACAAATGTTTATTATGTCTTGAGGCATTCTGTTCTACATGTTTAGCAAGAACACTAAAGTGTAAAGATAAACTTTTGCCTTCTGAGTCCAATAATGTCTCTCAGGGTGATGCTGTTCAGGCAGTACCACAGCTTTTTCCTCATATGTCCCAAACCTCTATGGCGTCACATGCAGTGCCCTGTGGTTCCTCTCAACCTCCTAGTGGAGTTTAATTTTCCTGCAGATTTTGCTGCACAGATTTTTTCTGCAGTATCTGCGGCATTATATGCTTTTCCTGTATTAGGAAAGCGCAAGAGGAAAACTAAACATTTATCAGATAGGTGTGTGTTTCAGCTGCTGCTATGCAGGTTGATCTCCCTCATAACCCTGGGAAGGACGTTACCTCGGTAGCTTCTGAGGGTGAAATCTCGAACTTCAGACAAAGGATTTACACTGTCAGAATCTAAGTTAACTTCAGGTTTAAGCTTGAACACCGTGTTTTGTTAAAGGAGGTTTTGGCTACTCTGGATGACTCTGACTCTCTGTCATGGTTAACCCTAAAAAAATCTAGTAGGCTTAATAAATACTATGATATTCCTTCCTCTGTGTACGTGTTTCCTGTTCCAGACCATGTGACAGATATTATTGCACAGGAATGGGAGAAGCCAGGGATACCTTTTTACCCATCTTCAGTCTTTAAAAAGATGTTTCCTGTTGCTGATTCCATTAATGATTCATGGCGCACGGTGCCTAAAGTAGAAGGGGCTATTTCTAGAGAACTACAATCCCTATAGAGGATAGCTGTTATTTTAAGGATCTAATGGATAAGCTGGTGGCTTATTTGAAAAAGATGTATGTTCTACAGGATCTTCAATGGCGACCTGCAGTTTGTATTGCAACTGTAGCAAGTGCAGCATCTTATTGGTGCGATGCCTTGTCTGAATCTATTTTAGAAGAGACTCCGTAAAAGGAAATCCAAGATAGGATTAAGGCTCTTAAATTAGCCAATTCCTTTATTTCTGAGGCTAACATGCAAGTTATTAGACTAGGGGCCAAGATGTCTGGCTTTTCTATCTTAGCCCCAGGGTTTTGTGGTTTTAAATCTTGGTCTGCTGATGTTACCTTCAATTCCAAGCTTTTGGTGCTTCCTTACAAGGGTAAGACCTTGTTTGGACTTGGCCTGGCTGAAATTATTTCTTATGTTACGGGTGGAAAGGGGTCTTTTTTCCTGCAAGACAAGAAGAACAGACTTAAAGGACGTCAAAGTAATTTTCGTTCCTTTTGTAACTTCAAAGGACAGAAATCTTCCGCTTCCAAGCAGGAGCAATCAAATTCTTCATGGAGACCCAGTCAGTCTTGGAACAAAGGGAAGCAATCTAAGAAACCCGCAAACTGTCATGAAGGGTCGGCCCCTGGTCTGGGATCGGATCAACTGGGGGCAGACTTTTCCTGTTTTGTCAGGTATGGTTGCGAGATGTCCCAGACCCTTGGTCTGTGGGCATACTATCTGAGGATTACAAGATAGAATTCAAATCCCTTCCTCCCAGGGACAGATTTCACTTCTCAAGGTTATTTGCAGATCAGATAAAAGGAGAGGCATTCTTGAATTGCGCTCAGGATCTTTTTTTCTCTGGGAGTGATTGTTCCAGTTCCAATAAAAGAGCAGGGTCTAAGATTCTATTCAAATCTGTTTGTGGTTTCCAAAAAGAGGGAGCTTTTCGACCCATTTTAGACCTAAAGTGCATCTATAAGCTTTTCAGGGTACCATCCTTCAAAATTGAAACCATTCATTCCATTCTTTCCTCCAAGATGGTCAGTTCATGACAATCATAGATCTGAAGGATGCGTATCTTCATGTTCCTATCCACAAGGATCATCACAAATTCCTGAGATTCGCCTTTCTAGACAATCACTTTCAGTTTGTGGCACTTCTGTTTTGCTTTGCCACAGCTCCCAGAATTTTCTCAAATGTTCTGGGGGCTCTTTTGGCAGTGATCAGGTCTCGAGGAATTGCAATGTAGCCCTACCTGGACGACATATTGGTTCAGGCGCCATCTTTTCAACAAGCAATCTCTCATACAGAGATATTATTGTCTTTTCTACGTTGCCACGGATGGAAAGTGAATCTGGGAAAGAGTTACCTTGTTCCAGCTACATGGGTGGTTTTCTTAGGGACCATAATAGATTCCCTATCTATGAAAATGTTTCTGACGGAGGTCAGAAAATCCAAAATTCTCTCCTTCTGTCTCTCTACAGTCTACTGTTTGGCCATCAGTAGCTCAATGTATGGAGGTAATTAGTCTGATGGTTGCTTCCATGGACATCATTCCCTTTGCTCGATTCCATTTGAGAGCTCTGCAGTTATGCATGCTCAGGCAATGGAATGCAGGCAATGGAACGGAGAGTCTTAGAAAATAGATCTAGATCTGTCGACAAGAGACTCTTCTGTGGTGGTTTTCTCAGAAGAATCTGTCTCAGGGAACATGTTTCCGGAGACCTTCCTGAGTGATTGTGACCACGGATGCCAGCCTACTAGGCTGGGGAGCAGTTTGGGACTTGTTCAAGGCTCAGGGACTTTGGACTCGGGAGGAGTCTGCTCTCTCCATAAACATCTTGGAGTTGAGTGATTTACAATGCTCTGATGACTTGACCTCAATTGTCTTTAGCCAGGTTTATCAGATTCCAGTGAGACATCACCTTAGTGGCTCTTTTTGCCACTTGAGTGACCCTCATTATATTTTGTACACGTGTATTAATTTGAATCCCCCTTTTTTATTTGGGGATTTGCTCCATTAGGGAGTCAATTGTTTGCTTACTTTATATTATGCACACATCCTATATGTTTATACTGTTTTAGTATTGTTATCTTCCAATTTGAAACTGTTGATTTTCAGCTATCTGTTGGTCACTGTCTCTACACCTCTGTAATAGGTGGTCATTAATATTATCCAGCATACATTGTTATTAATGTTGCCAATGTTTTCTGTTATTTAGAACATTAAACACTTGTTTCTCCAACATAGGTGTGTCCGGTCCACGGCGTCATCCTTACTTGTGGGATATTCTCTTCCCCAACAGGAAATGGCAAAGAGCCCAGCAAAGCTGGTCACATGATCCCTCCTAGGCTCCGCCTACCCCAGTCATTCTCTTTGCCGTTGTACAGGCAACATCTCCACGGAGATGGCTTAGAGTTTTTTAGTGTTTAACTGTAGTTTTTATTATTCAATCAAGAGTTTGTTATTTTAAAATAGTGCTGGTATGTACTATTTACTCAGAAACAGAAAAGAGATGAAGATTTCTGTTTGTATGAGGAAAATGATTTTAGCAACCGTCACTAAAATCCATGGCTGTTCCACACAGGACTGTTGAGAGCAATTAACTTCAGTTGGGGGAACAGTGAGCAGTCTCTTGCTGCTTGAGGTATGACACATTCTAACAAGACGATGTAATGCTGGAAGCTGTCATTTTCCCTATGGGATCCGGTAAGCCATGTTTATTAAGATAGTAAATAAGGGCTTCACAAGGGCTTATTAAGACTGTAGACTTTTTCTGGGCTAAATCGATTCATTATTAACACATATTTAGCCTTGAGGAATCATTTAATCTGGGTATTTTGATAAGATTATATCGGCAGGCACTGTTTTAGACACCTTATTCTTTAGGGGCTTTCCCAAATCATAGGCAGAGCCTCATTTTCGCGCCGGTGTTGCGCACTTGTTTTTGAGAGGCATGACATGCAGTCGCATGTGAGAGGAGCTCTGATACTTAGAAAAGACTTTCTGAAGGCGTCATTTGGTATCGTATTCCCCTTTGGGCTTGGTTGGGTCTCAGCAAAGCAGATACCAGGGACTGTAAAGGGGTTAAAGTTAAAAACGGCTCCGGTTCCGTTATTTTAAGGGTTAAAGCTTCCAAATTTGGTGTGCAATACTTTTAAGGCTTTAAGACACTGTGGTGAAATTTTGGTGAATTTTGAACAATTCCTTCATATTTTTTCGCAATTGCAGTAATAAAGTGTGTTCAGTTTAAAATTTAAAGTGACAGTAACGGTTTTATTTTAAAACGTTTTTTGTACTTTGTTATCAAGTTTATGCCTGTTTAACATGTCTGAACTACCAGATAGACTGTGTTCTGAATGTGGGGAAGCCAGAATTCCTTCTCATTTAAATAAATGTGATTTATGTGACAATGACAATGATGCCCAAGATGATTCCTCAAGTGAGGGGAGTAAGCATGGTACTGCATCATTCCCTCCTTCGTCTACACGAGTCTTGCCCACTCAGGAGGCCCCTAGTACATCTAGCGCGCCAATACTCCTTACTATGCAACAATTAACGGCTGTAATGGATAATTCTGTCAAAAACATTTTAGCCAAAATGAACACTTATCAGCGTAAGCGCGACTGCTCTGTTTTAGATACTGAAGAGCATGACGACGCTGATAATAATGGTTCTGAAGGGCCCCTAACCCAGTCTGATGGGGCCAGGGAGGTTTTGTCTGAGGGAGAAATTACTGATTCAGGGAACATTTCTCAACAAGCTGAACCTGATGTGATTACGTTTAAATTTAAGTTGGAACATCTCCGCATTCTGCTTAAGGAGGTATTATCCACTCTGGATGATTGTGACAAGTTGGTCATCCCAGAGAAACTATGTAAAATGGACAAGTTCCTAGAGGTCCCGGGGCTCCCAGAAGCTTTTCCTATACCCAAGCGGGTGGCGGACATTGTAAATAAAGAATGGGAAAGGCCCGGTATTCCTTTCGTCCCTCCCCCCATATTTAAAAAATTGTTTCCTATGGTCGACCCCAGAAAGGACTTATGGCAGACAGTCCCCAAGGTCGAGGGAGCGGTTTCCACTTTAAACAAACGCACCACTATACCCATAGAAGATAGTTGTGCTTTCAAAGATCCTATGGATAAAAAATTAGAAGGTTTACTTAAAAAGATGTTTGTTCAGCAGGGTTACCTTCTACAACCAATTTCATGCATTGTCCCTGTCGCTACAGCCGCGTGTTTCTGGTTCGATGAGCTGATAAAGGCGGTCGATAGTGATTCTCCTCCTTATGAGGAGATTATGGACAGAATCAATGCTCTCAAATTGGCTAATTCTTTCACCCTAGACGCCACTTTGCAATTGGCTAGGTTAGCGGCTAAGAATTCTGGGTTTGCTATTGTGGCGCGCAGAGCGCTTTGGTTGAAATCTTGGTCAGCTGATGCGTCTTCCAAGACCAAGCTACTTAACATTCCTTTCAAGGGGAAAACGCTGTTTGGCCCTGACTTGAAAGAGATTATCTCTGATATCACTGGGGGTAAGGGCCACGCCCTTCCTCAGGATCGGCCTTTCAAGGCAAAAAATAAACCTAATTTTCGTCCCTTTCGTAGAAACGGACCAGCCCAAAGTGCTACGTCCTCTAAGCAAGAGGGTAATACTTCTCAAGCCAAGCCAGCTTGGAGACCAATGCAAGGCTGGAACAAGGGAAAGCAGGCCAAGAAACCTGCCACTGCTACCAAGACAGCATGAAATGTTGGCCCCCGATCCGGGACCGGATCTGGTGGGGGGCAGACTCTCTCTCTTCGCTCAGGCTTGGGCAAGAGATGTTCTGGATCCTTGGGCGCTAGAAATAGTCTCCCAAGGTTATCTTCTGGAATTCAAGGGGCTTCCCCCAAGGGGGAGGTTCCACAGGTCTCAGTTGTCTTCAGACCACATAAAAAGACAGGCATTCTTACATTGTGTAGAAGACCTGTTAAAAATGGGAGTGATTCATCCTGTTCCATTAGGAGAACAAGGGATGGGGTTCTACTCCAATCTGTTCATAGTTCCCAAAAAAGAGGGAACGTTCAGACCAATCTTAGATCTCAAGATCTTAAACAAGTTTCTCAAGGTTCCATCGTTCAAGATGGAAACCATTCGAACTATTCTTCCTTCCATCCAGGAAGGTCAATTCATGACCACGGTGGATTTAAAGGATGCGTATCTACATATTCCTATCCACAAGGAACATCATCGGTTCCTAAGGTTCGCATTCCTGGACAAGCATTACCAGTTCGTGGCGCTTCCTTTCGGATTAGCCACTGCTCCAAGGATTTTCACAAAGGTACTAGGGTCCCTTCTAGCTGTGCTAAGACCAAGGGGCATTGCTGTAGTACCTTACTTGGACGACATTCTGATTCAAGCGTCGTCCCTTCCTCAAGCAAAGGCTCACACGGACATTGTCCTGGCCTTTCTCAGATCTCACGGATGGAAAGTGAACGTGGAAAAAAGTTCTCTATCTCCGTCAACAAGGGTTCCCTTCTTGGGAACAATAATAGACTCCTTAGAAATGAGGATTTTTCTGACAGAGGCCAGAAAAACAAAACTTCTAGACTCTTGTCGGATACTTCATTCCGTTCCTCTTCCTTCCATAGCGCAGTGCATGGAAGTGATAGGTTTGATGGTAGCGGCAATGGACATAGTTCCTTTTGCGCGCATTCATCTAAGACCATTACAACTGTGCATGCTCAGTCAGTGGAATGGGGACTATACAGACTTGTCTCCGAGGATACAAGTAAATCAGAGGACCAGAGACTCACTCCGTTGGTGGCTGTCCCTGGACAACCTGTCACAAGGGATGACCTTCCGCAGACCAGAGTGGGTCATTGTCACGACCGACGCCAGTCTGATGGGCTGGGGCGCGGTCTGGGGATCCCTGAAAGCTCAGGGTCTTTGGTCTCGGGAAGAATCTCTTCTACCGATAAATATTCTGGAACTGAGAGCGATATTCAATGCTCTCAAGGCTTGGCCTCAGCTAGCGAGGGCCAAGTTCATACGGTTTCAATCAGACAACATGACAACTGTTGCGTACATCAACCATCAGGGGGGAACAAGGAGTTCCCTAGCGATGGAAGAAGTGACCAAAATCATTCTATGGGCGGAGTCTCACTCCTGCCACCTGTCTGCTATCCACATCCCAGGAGTGGAAAATTGGGAAGCGGATTTTCTGAGTCGTCAGACATTGCATCCGGGGGAGTGGGAACTCCATCCGGAAATCTTTGCCCAAGTCACTCAGCTGTGGGGCATTCCAGACATGGATCTGATGGCCTCTCGTCAGAACTTCAAAGTTCCTTGCTACGGGTCCAGATCCAGGGATCCCAAGGCGGCTCTAGTGGATGCACTAGTAGCACCTTGGACCTTCAAACTAGCTTATGTGTTCCCGCCGTTTCCTCTCATCCCCAGGCTGGTAGCCAGGATCAATCAGGAGAGGGCGTCGGTGATCTTGATAGCTCCTGCGTGGCCACGCAGGACTTGGTATGCAGATCTGGTGAATATGTCATCGGCTCCACCATGGAAGCTACCTTTGAGACGAGACCTTCTTGTTCAGGGTCCGTTCGAACATCCGAATCTGGTCTCACTCCAGCTGACTGCTTGGAGATTGAACGCTTGATCTTATCGAAGCGAGGGTTCTCAGATTCTGTTATCGATACTCTTGTTCAGGCCAGAAAGCCTGTAACTAGAAAGATTTACCACAAAATTTGGAAAAAATATATCTGTTGGTGTGAATCTAAAGGATTCCCTTGGGACAAGGTTAAGATTCCTAAGATTCTATCCTTCCTTCAAGAAGGATTGGAGAAAGGATTATCTGCAAGTTCCCTGAAGGGACAGATTTCTGCCTTGTCTGTGTTACTTCACAAAAAGCTGGCAGCTGTGCCAGATGTTCAAGCCTTTGTTCAGGCTCTGGTTAGAATCAAGCCTGTTTACAAACCTTTGACTCCTCCTTGGAGTCTCAACTTAGTTCTTTCAGTTCTTCAGGGGGTTCCGTTTGAACCCTTACATTCCGTTGATATTAAGTTATTATCTTGGAAAGTTTTGTTTTTGGTTGCAATTTCTTCTGCTAGAAGAGTTTCAGAATTATCTGCTCTGCAGTGTTCTCCTCCTTATCTGGTGTTCCATGCAGATAAGGTGGTTTTACGTACTAAACCTGGTTTTCTTCCAAAAGTTGTTTCTAACAAAAACATTAACCAGGAGATTATCGTACCTTCTCTGTGTCCGAAACCAGTTTCGAAGAAGGAACGTTTGTTGCACAATTTGGATGTTGTTCGCGCTCTAAAATTCTATTTAGATGCTACAAAGGATTTTAGACAAACATCTTCCTTGTTTGTTGTTTTATTCCGGTAAAAGGAGAGGTCAAAAAGCAACTTCTACCTCTCTCTCTTTTTGGATTAAAAGCATCATCAGATTGGCTTACGAGACTGCCGGACGGCAGCCTCCCGAAAGAATCACAGCTCATTCCACTAGGGCTGTGGCTTCCACATGGGCCTTCAAGAACGAGGCTTCTGTTGATCAGATATGTAGGGCAGCGACTTGGTCTTCACTGCACACTTTTACCAAATTTTACAAGTTTGATACTTTTGCTTCTTCTGAGGCTATTTTTGGGAGAAAGGTTTTGCAAGCCGTGGTGCCTTCCATTTAGGTGACCTGATTTGCTCCCTCCCTTCATCCGTGTCCTAAAGCTTTGGTATTGGTTCCCACAAGTAAGGATGACGCCGTGGACCGGACACACCTATGTTGGAGAAAACAGAATTTATGTTTACCTGATAAATTACTTTCTCCAACGGTGTGTCCGGTCCACGGCCCGCCCTGGTTTTTTAATCAGGTCTGATAATTTATTTTCTTTAACTACAGTCACCACGGTATCATATGGTTTCTCCTATGCAAATATTCCTCCTTAACGTCGGTCGAATGACTGGGGTAGGCGGAGCCTAGGAGGGATCATGTGACCAGCTTTGCTGGGCTCTTTGCCATTTCCTGTTGGGGGAGAGAATATCCCACAAGTAAGGATGACGCCGTGGACCGGACACACCGTTGGAGAAAGTAATTTATCAGGTAAACATAAATTCTGTTTTTTAGATTCTATCACAGTTTTATTATCTTTGCTTTGATCATATGTTTCAGTTCACGAGTAACCTTAAGCCTTTGGAGCTCCTATATCTCCATCTGCCTCTGAGGAAGGACCTTCTAACTCGGGGTCCATTCCTCCATTCAAATCTCGTTTCTCTGAAGCTGACTGCTTGGAGATTGAACGCTTAGTTCTGACTAAGCGTGGGTTTTTTAGACTCGGTCATTGAGACCATGATCCAGGCTCGCAAGCCTGTTGTTCGAAAAATGTACTATAAGGTATGGCGTAAATACCTTTATTGGTGTGAATCTAAGGGCTACTCTTGGAGTAGGATCAGAATTCCTAGAATTTTGTCTTTTCTCCAGGAAGGTTTAGAGAGAGGTTTGTCAGTCAGTTCTCTGAAAGGCCAGATTTCTGCTTTATTCTGTTACATAAGCGTTTGGCGGTTGTACCAGATATTCAATCCTTTTGTCAGGCCTTGGTCAGAATCAGGCCTGTGTTTAAATCTGTTCCTTCTCCTTGGAGTCTTAACCTTGTTCTTAAAGTTTTGCAGCAGGCTCCGTTTGAGCCAATGCATTCCATAGATATTAAGTTGTTATCTTGGAAGGTTTTGTTTCTTGTTGCTATCTCTTCTGCTCTGAGAGTTTCTGAACTTTCGGCTTTGCAGTTTGATTCGCCTTATCTTATGTTTCATGCGGATAAGCTGGTTCTTCGTACTAGGTTGGGATTTCTCCCTAAAGTGGTTTCTATTAGAAATATTAATCAGGAAATTGTTTTTCCTTCTCTCTGTCCCAATCCTTCTTCTCATAAGGAGCATCTGTTGCACAATTTGGATGTTGTGCGTGCTCTAAGATTCTATTTACAGGCGACTAAGGATTTTCGCCAGTCTTCTGGCCTTTTTATTTTGTTCTCGGGAAAGCGTAAAGGTCAGAAAGTTACTGTGACTAATCTTTTTTGGTTGAGAAGTATGATTTGTTTTGTTTATGAGACTGCTGGTCAGCAGCCTCCTTAGAGAATTACGGCTTATTCCATGAGGGCTGTCTCCTCTTCTTGGGCTTTCAAAAACAAAGCTTCTGTGGAACAGATTTGCAAAGTTGCAACTTGGTCCTCTATGCTAACTTTTTCCAAATTGTATAATTTTTTTTTTTTTTAAACCAGCTTTATTGTCTACTTGTTGACACAAAACAAAAATACATCTTTTTACATCCAGTTGAGACGCAGCTCAACTTAAAGAAAAAGTAATCCCATGCTATGTATCTGTATCTGTTCAACATCTATAATCACAAGATTGCTTCAAAAAACAAACAGAAAGAAAGAAAACCAGAGAGACATACCTCTCTTATGCGTGTCAATTACTTGTATATATTTTAGTTGGTTCATTTTTCACCTTATACCAACCTAAGAACCAAAAATCAACATAACGAGAAAAAAAACAAAAAACCCTCCTCCTCAGCCCCGAGTTACCCAGCCTTTGGATGCTTCCACAAATTATAGAATCACTTCTCTAACATCACTCCATTGGTACGGTAGTCTCTCTTCCAGAACCAATGTTAAATAGGATATTGAATTTTTTATTGGAGCTATAAATTGTCTTTGTTTGTCTAATGGCCATTCTAATATTAATTTTAACCATATATCAAAATACTTTCTAAGATTGGTCTCCCTTAATAATTTATTATCATAAAGTTCTGTCCTCATTTGCAGATTCATTTTTTTTGTAAATTCAGCCAGCGTAGGTGCTTTTATTAGTTTCCATTTTCTAAATACTAAATTCCGTGCCGCCATAATGGAAATATTAACTAACTGTTGGTCTCCTACTCGTACCTGGTCCTGGTATAAAAAAAAGATCATACTAGGGGTGAGTTCAATCCGTACCCGGACGTATTTATTGAACCAATAGTTTACCTTCCCCCAGAATTGCCTTATCTTAGGACATGACCATAGGCAGCGAAATAAATCCGCCCTTTCCAGACAGCCAGATTTAAGTTCATCGCGTACCCATTTGTTTATTTTATCCGCCGTTAAATGATAATTATTAATCATTTTCCAATGGGCTTCCCTCCAACTAATTATTGCTGTAGCCGCCTTGCTTAAACTTATTCTCTTCCTGATGTCCTCCTCCTGAATATTTGGAAAATATCTTTGAAACCTCTCCCTAATTCTACCCAAATGGTTAGCACCCAATTTCACATATAAAACATCATGCCAATATGCTACTGATCGAATACCTGCCTTATAAAGTTTAAGTCCTACCTCCAATTCTTGCAGATTCCACTCTAAGTCACTCAGCTGTGTTAATGATGTAATGAAGCTTCTAACCTGCAGATAAGCATACAAATTCTTTGGGGAAAGCTGATATTTATTTGAAATCTCACTATATAATTGTATGTTTGTACCTTCTGTTAAGAACTGTGCGAAATAGGACTCCTTTCCTATACCATTCTTTAAATACTGCATTATGCAAACCAGGGGGAAAAGCTGGGGTTCCCATGATCGGAAGATATTGTGATTTTCTAAAATCTATGCCCATTATCTTACAGTACTTTTGCCATGCCAGTATTATGTTTGAAAATGTCAGTATCTGCTTAATATTACCTGGTAATTTGGCATGCGTATGATGTAAAACAGATTTCAGACTAAAAGGTGCTATTAATTCTGTCTCTATCATAATAAGTAATATATTGAGCTTCTGTTAACCAATATATCCCATATTTCGCCATTGAAATCCAGTTATAATATCTTAAATTTGGCAGGGCCATACCACATATTCTTTAGATATAGTTAATCTATCGACAGATACCCGGGGTCTCATCTTACCCCATATAAACCTTGTACATGCCTTATTATATCTGATAATGTCTTGCTTATAGATAAACAGTGGTAAACTTTGCAGCAGGAACAATATACGCAGAATTTTTTTTGTTTTAATCAGCATGATTTTAGCTGAGAGAGAGAGAGAAAATACATATTCCATCTTTGTAATTCAGTATGTAATTTTGAGAAGATTATACCATTTATATGGTTCATTTCCTAATATGATTCCCAGATATTTAATATTCGCCACTTCCCTAAACGGATGCTTGGTGTAGCTATTTTTATTTTTGTTGATCCACAGAATTTCAGACTTCTGGGTATTAATCTTATATCCCATAAATTTACTAAAATGGTTAATAATCTCCAAACTCTTTTGGTATATTTATCTTTGAATCTCTTAAAAACAATATAATGACGTCTGCATATAATGACAAAACTACATTTTGCTTACCTAGTTTAATACCACTTATTTCCTTCCTAAGATGGATTGCAAGTGGCTCTAGCGCAATATTAAAAAGCAGTGGAGATAGTGGGCATCCTTGCCTAGTCCCTCTTTGTAGGGTTATGTACGGTGTAAGTGCTCCGTTTACTAGCAGTTGTGACCTGGGTGTTTTATAGAATAATTTAATTAGGTTTACCAGATTGCCAAAGAATCTGAACTGTACCAGAGTAGTCAACATATGATCCCATATTATGGAATCGAACGCTTTTTCCGCGTCAAATTGTATAAATTTGATACTTTTGCCTCGGCTGAGGCCTCTTTTGGGAGAAAGAGTTCTTCAAGCGGTGGTGCTTTCTGCTTAGGTCTTCCTGTCTTGTTCTCCCTCCCTATTCATTCTGTGTCCTCTAGCTTGGGTATTGGTTCCCACTAGTAATTGAATGACGTTGTTGACTCTCCATATCTTAGGAAAGAAAACAAAATTTATGCTTACCTGATAAATGTCATTCTTTCCGGATATGTAGAGTCCACGACCCCACCCTTTATTAGGACTGTTTGTTATTTTTTACTAAGCCTCAGACACCTCTACACCTTTTTATGTTATTCCTTTTTCCATCTCCCTTCGGTCGAATGACTGGGGAGTATGGGTGTGTGTGTGTGTGTATGTGTGTGTATATATATGTGTGTGTGTGTGTGTGTGTGTGTGTGTGTGTGTGTATATATATATATATATATATATATATATATGTATATGTATATTTTTTTTTTATAATAATGTAGGAGCTGTGAGCACTTCAAAGCTAACACACATACAAGGATGTCAAAGATAATGCAACAAAGTAATTTAATGCTCAAATGTTTGAAAATAATGCACAGAGTAAAAAATACAAATGATACAATTCATCATCAATCATATGCGATTCATTCATTACCCCTCGCTCATACAGGAGAACTCAATTGTCCCGTTGCTCAGTGCATCCACTGACAATATAAAGTAAGCCGTTAATCTGTTACAATCAAACAAGCATAAACGGCACTCCTCCTGATGTGAATAGCTGACTGGATCCTATAAGGCATTGCTCCTGTCACTATTCGGGCCTGGTTTGAAGGAGATTATTGCTGATATCACTGGAGCAAAAGGTCATGCCCTTCCTCAGGACAGGTCCAAATCAAGGGCCAAACAGTCTAATTTTCGTGCGTTTCGAAACTTCAACGCAAGTGCGGCATCAACTTCCTCTAATGCAAACAAGAGGGAACTTTTGCTCAGTCCAAGACGGTCTGGAGACCAAACCAGACCTGGGACAAAGGTAAGCAGGCCAAAAAGCCTGCTGCTGCCTCTAAGACAGCATGAAGGAATGGCCCCCTATCCGGTAACGGATCTAGTAGGGGGCAGACTTTCGCTCTTCGCCCAGGCGTGGGCAAGAGATGTCCAGGATCCCTGGGCGTTGGAAATTATATCCCAGGGGATATCTTCTGGACTTCAAAGCTTCCCCCCCAAAAGGGAGATTTCACCTTTCACAATTATCTGCAAACCAGATAAAGAGAGAGGCATTCTTACACTGTGTACGAGACCTCCTAGTTATGGGAGTGATCCATCCCGTTCCAAAGGAGGAACAGGGACAGGGATTTTACTCAAATCTGTTTGTGGTTCCCAAAAAAGAGGGAACCTTCAGACCAATTTTGGATCTAAAGATCTTAAACAAATTCCTCAGAGTTCCATCATTCAAGATTGAAACTATTCGTACCATCCTACCTATGATCCAGGAGGGTCAATATATGACTACAGTGGATTTAAAGGATGCTTATCTTCACATTCCGATAACAAAGATCATCATCGGTTTCTCAGGTTTGCCTTTCTAGACAGGCATTACCAGTTTGTAGCTCTTCCCTTTGGATTAGCTACAGCCCCAAGAATCTTTACGAGGGTTCTAGGGTCGCTTCTGGCGGTCCTAAGGCCGCGGGGCATAGCAGTGGCCCCTTATTTAGACGACATCCTGATACAGGCGTCAAACTTCCAAATTGCCAAGTCTCATACGGACGTAGTACTGGCATTTCTGAGATCGCATGGGTGGAAAGTGAACGAAGAAAAGAGTTCTCTATCCCCACTCACAAGAGTTTCCTTCCTAGGGACTCTGATAGATTCTGTAGAAATGAAAATTTACCTGACGGAGTCCAGGTTATCAAAGTTTCTAAATTCCTGCCGTGTTCTTCATTCCATTCCTCGCCCTTCGGTTGCTCAGTGCATGGAAGTAATTGGCTTAATGGTAGCGGCAATGGACATAGTGCCATTTGCACGCCTACATCTCAGACCGCTGCAACTATGCATGCTCAGTCAGTGGAATGGGGATTACACAGATTTGTCCCCTCTACTAAATCTGGATCAAGAGACCAGGGATTCTCTTCTCTGGTGGCTATCTCGGGTCCATCTGTCCAAAGGTATGACCTTTCGCAGGCCAGATTGGACAATTGTAACAACAGATGCCAGCCTTCTAGGTTGGGGTGCAGTCTGGAACTCCCTGAAGGCTCAGGGATCGTGGACTCAGGAGGAGAAACTCCTTCCAATAAATATTCTGGAACTGAGAGCGATATTCAATGCTCTTCAGGCTTGGCCTCAGTTAGCAACTCTGAGGTACATCAGATTTCAGTCGGACAACATCACGACTGTGGCTTACATCAACCATCAAGGGGGAACAAGAAGTTCCCTAGCGATGTTAGAAGTCTCAAAGATAATTCGCTGGGCAGAGACTCACTCTTGCCACCTATCCGCTATCCATATCCCAGAGAACTGGGAGGCGGATTTTCTAAGTCGTCAGACTTTTCATCCGGGAGAGTGAGAACTCCATCCGGAGGTGTTTGCACAATTGATTCATCGTTGGGGCAAACCAGAACTGAATCTCATGGCGTCTCGTTCCTTGTTACGGATCCAGGTCCAGGGATCCCAAGGCGACGCTAATAGATGCTCTAGCAGCGCCCTGGTCTTTCAACCTGGCTTATGTGTTTCCACCGTTTCCTCTGCTCCCTCGACTGATTACCAAGGTCAAGCAGGAGAGAGCATCGGTGATTTTGATAGCGCCTGCGTGGCCACGCAGGACCTGGTATGCAGATCTGGTGGACATGTCATCCTTTCCACCATGGACTCTGCCTCTGAGACAGGACCTTCTACTTCAGGGTCCTTTCAACCATCCAAATCTAATTTCTCTGAGACTGACTTCCTGGAGATTGAACGCTTGATTTTATCAAAGCGTGGCTTCTCCGAGTCAGTCATTGATACTTTAATACAGGCACGAAGGCCTGTCACCAGGAAAATTTACCATAAAATATGGCGTACATATCTTTATTGGTGTGAATCCAAGGGTTACTCATGGAGTAAGGTCAGGATTCCCAGGATATTATCTTTTCTCCAAGATGGTTTGGAAAAAGGATTGTCAGCTAGTTCCTTAAAAGGACAGATTTCTGCTCTGTCTATTTTGCACAAGCGTCTGGCAGATGTTCCAGACGTTCAGGCATTTCTCTTGTTAAGTGTATCCAGTCCACGGATCATCCATTACTTGTGGGATATTCTCCTTCCCAACAGGAAGTTGCAAGAGGATCACCCACAGCAGAGCTGCTATATAGCTCCTCCCCTCACTGCCATATCCAGTCATTCTCTTGCAACTCTCAACTAAGATGGAGGTCGTAAGAGGACTGTGGTGTTTTATACTTAGTTTATTTCTTCAATCAAAAGTTTGTTATTTTTAAATGGTAACGGAGTGTACTGTTTATCTCAGGCAGTATTTAGAAGAAGAATAATCTGCCTGTGTTTTCTATGATCTTAGCAGAAGTAACTAAGATCCTTTGCTGTTCTCACATATTCTGAGGAGTGAGGTAACTTCAGAGGGGGAATAGCGTGCAGGTTTTCCTGCAATAAGGTATGTGCAGTTAAAATATTTTTCTAGGGATGGAATTTGCTAGAAAATGCTGCTGATACCGAAGTAATGTAAGTAAAGCCTTAAATGCAGTGATAGCGACTGGTATCAGGCTTATTAATAGAGATACATACTCTTATAAAAGTGTATTTTAAAACGTTTGCTGGCATGTTTAATCGTTTTTTACATATGTTTGGTGATAAAACTTATTGGGGCCTAGTTTTTTCCACATGGCTGGCTTGAATTTTGCCTAGAAACAGTTCCCTGAGGCTTCCCACTGTTGTAATATGAGTGGGAGGGGCCTATTTTGGCGTTTTTTTGCACAGCAAAAATTACAGACACAGACATCCAGCTTCTTTCTGCATGATCCAGGACTTCTCTGGAGGGCTCAAAAGGCTTCAAAAGTCGTATTGAGGGAGGTAAAAAGCCACAGTAGAGCTGTGGCAGTTGTTGTGACTGTTTAAAAAACGTTTTTGTCATTTGTTATTCCGTTTTTGGTATTAAGGGGTTAATCATCCATTTGCAAGTGGGTGCAATGCTCTGCTAACTTTTACATACACTGTAAAAATTTCGTTAGTGTAACTGCATTTTTTCACTGTTATTTAAAAATTTGGGAAAATTTGTGTTTCTTAAAGGCGCAGTAACGTTTTTTATATTGCTTGTAAACTTGTTTTTTTTTTTGTAAAAGTGTTTTCCAAGCTTGCTAGTCTGTTTAAACATGTCTGATACAGAGGAACCTACTTGTTCATTATGTTTGAAAGCCATGGTGGAGCCCCATAGGAGAATGTGTACTAAATGTATTGATTTCACCTTAAACGGTAAAGATCAGTCTTTATCTATAAAAGAATTATCACCAGAGGGTTCTGTCGAGGGGGAAGTTATGCCGACTAACTCTCCTCACGTGTCAGACCCTTCGCCTCCCGCTCAGGGGACGCACTCTAATATGGCGCCAATTACATCAGGGACGCCCATAGCGATTACCTTGCAGGACATGGCTGCAATCATGAATAATACCCTGTCAGAGGTATTATCTAGATTGCCTGAATTAAGAGGCAAGCGCGATAGCTCTGGGGTTAGGAGAGGTACAGAGCGCGCAAATGCTGTTAGAGCCATGTCTGATACTGCGTCACAGTATGCAGAACATGAGGACGGAGAGCTTCAGTCTGTGGGTGACATCTCTGACTCGGGGAAACCTGATTCAGAGATTACTAATTTTAAATTTAAGCTTGAGAACCTCCGTGTATTGCTTGGGGAGGTATTAGCTTCTCTGAATGACTGTAACACAGTTGCAATTCCAGAGAAATTGTGTAGGCTGGATACATACTATGTGGTGCCGGTGTGTACTGACGTTTTTCCTATACCTAAAAGGCTTACAGAAATTATTAGCAAGGAGTGTGATAGACCCGGTGTGCCCTTTTCCCCACCTCCTATATTTAGAAAAATGTTTCCAATAGACGCCACTACATGGGACTTATGGCAGACGGTCCCTAAGGTGGAGGGAGCATTTTCTACTTTAGCAAAGCGTACCACTATCCCGGTTGAGGACAGTTGTGCTTTTTCAGATCCAATGGATAAACAATTGGAGGGTTACCTTAAGAAAATTTTTATTCAACAAGGTTTTATTTTACAGCCCCTTGCATGTATTGCGCCTGTCACTGCTGCGGCGGCATTCTGGTTTGAGGCCCTGGAAGAGGCCATCCAGACAGCTCCATTGAATGAAATTGACAAGCTTAGAACGCTTAAGCTAGCTAACTCATTTGTTTCTGATGCCATTGTTCATTTGACTAAACTAACGACTAAGAATTCCGGATTCGCCATCCAGGCGCGTAGGGCGCTATGGCTTAAATCCTGGTCAGCTGACGTGACTTCAAAGTCTAAATTACTCAACATTCCTTTCAAGGGGCAGACCTTATTCGGGCCTGGCTTGAAGGAAATTATTGCTGACATTACTGGAGGCAAGGGTCATACCCTTCCTCAGGACAGGGCCAAATCAAAGGCCAAACAGTCTAATTTTCGTGCCTTTCGAAATTTCAAGGCAGGAGCAGCATCAACTTCCTCCGCTTCAAAACAAGAGGGAACTGTTGCTCATTCCAGACAGGCCTGGAAACCTAACCAGTCCTGGAACAAGGGCAAGCAGGCCAGGAAGCCTGCTGCTGCCCCCAAGACAGCATGAAGGAACGGCCCCCTATCCGGAAACGGATCTAGTGGGGGGCAGACTTTCTCTCTTCGCACAGGCGCGGGCAAGAGATGTTCAGGATCCCTGGGCATTGGAGATCATATCTCAGGGATATCTTCTGGACTTCAAAGCTTCTCCTCCACAAGGGAGATTTCATCTTTCAAGGTTATCATCAAACCAGATAAAGAAAGAGGCATTTCTAAGCTGTGTGCAAGACCTCCTAGTAATGGGAGTGATCCATCCAGTTCCGCGGACGGAACAAGGACAGGGATTTTATTCAAATCTATCTGTGGTTCCCAAGAAAGAGGGAACCTTCAGACCAATCTTGGATCTAAAGATCTTAAACAAATTCCTCAGAGTTCATCATTCAAAATGAAAACTATTCAGATCATCCTACCCATGATCCAAGAAGGTCAGTACATGACCACAGTGGACTTAAAGGATGCCTACCTTCACATACCGATTCACAAAGATCATCATCGGTTCCTAAGGTTTGCCTTTCTAGACAGGCATTACCAATTTGTAGCTCTTCCCTTCGGGTTGGCCACTGCCCCGAGAATTTTTACAAAGGTTCGGGGCTCACTTCTGGCGGTTCTAAGACCGCGAGGCATAGCGGTGGCTCCGTATCTAGACGACATCCTGATACAGGCGTCAAGCTTTCAAATTGCCAAGTCTCATACAGAGATAGTTCTAGCATTTCTGAGGTCGCATGGGTGGAAAGTGAACGTGGAAAAGAGTTCTCTATCACCACTCACAAGAGTCTCCTTCCTAGGGACTCTTATAGATTCTGTAGAGATGAAAATTTACCTGACGGAGTCCAGGTTATCAAAACTTATAAATGCTTGCCGTGTCCTTCATTCCATTCCACGCCCGTCAGTGGCTCAGTGCATGGAAGTAATCGGCTTAATGGTAGCGGCAATGGACATAGTGCCATTTGCGCGCCTGCATCTCAGACCGCTGCAATTATGCATGCTAAGTCAGTGGAATGGGGATTACTCAGATTTGTCCCCTCTACTAAATCTGGATCAAGAGACCAGAGATTCTCTTCTCTGGTGGCTTTCTTGGGTCCATCTGTCCAAGGGTATGACCTTTCGCAGGCCAGATTGGACGATTGTAACAACAGATGCCAGCCTTCTAGGTTGGGGCGCAGTCTGGAACTCCCTGAAGGCTCAGGGATCGTGGACTCAAGAGGAGAAACTCCTCCCAATAAATATTCTGGAGTTAAGAGCAATATTCAATGCTCTTCTAGCTTGGCCTCAGTTAGCAACACTGAGGTTCATCAGATTTCAGTCGGACAACATCACGACTGTGGCTTACATCAACCATCAAGGGGGAACCAGGAGTTCCCTAGCGATGTTAGAAGTCTCAAAGATAATTCGCTGGGCAGAGTCTCACTCTTGCCACCTGTCAGCGATCCACATCCCAGGCGTAGAGAACTGGGAGGCGGATTTTCTAAGTCGTCAGACTTTTCATCCGGGCTAGTGGGAACTCCATCCGGAGGTGTTTGCTCAACTGGTCCATCGTTGGGGCAAACCAGAACTGGATCTCATGGCGTCTCGCCAGAACGCCAAGCTTCCTTGTTACGGATCCAGGTCCAGGGACCCGGGAGCAACGCTGATAGATGCTCTAGCAGCTCCTTGGTTCTTTAACCTGGCCTATGTGTTTCCACCGTTTCCTCTGCTCCCTCGACTAATTGCCAAAATCAAACAGGAGATAGCATCGGTGATTCTGATAGCGCCTGCGTGGCCACGCAGGACCTGGTATGCAGACCTAGTGGACATGTCATCTCTTCCACCATGGACTCTGCCTCTGAGGCAGGACCTTCTAATACAAGGTCCTTTCAATCATCCAAATCTACTTTCTCTGAGACATACATACATACATACATTCACAGTCGTATGCAAAAGTTTAGGCACCCCTGACAATTTTCATGATTTTCAGTTATAAATAATTGGCTGTTTGGATCAGTAATTTCATTTTGATCTATCAAATAACTGAAGGACACTGTAATATTTCAGTAGTGAAATGAGGTTTATTGGATTAACAGAAAATGTGCAATATGCATCAAAATGACAGGTGCATAAATTTGAGCACCCCAACAGAAATATTGCTTCAATATTTAGTAGAGCCTCCTTTAGCAGAAATAACAGCCTCTAGATGCTTCCTATAGCCTTTAATGAGTGTCTGGATTCTGGATGAAGGTATTTTGGACCATTCCTCCTTGCAAAACATCTCCAGTTCAGTTAGGTTTGATGGTTGCTGGGCATGGACAGCCCGCTTCAAATCACCCCACAGATTTTCAATGATATTCAGGTCTGGGGACCAGAGTAGATTTTGAGCAGTGTTTTGGGTCGTTGTCTTGTTGAAATATCCAGCTCCGGCGTAACTTCAACTTTGTGACTGATTCCTCAACATTATTGTCAAGTATCTGCTGATATTGAGTGGAATCCATGCGACCCTCAACTTTAATAAGATTCCCAGTACCAGCACTGGCCACACAACCCCACATCATGATGGAACATCCAAAATGTTTTACTGTGGCTAGCAAGTGTTTGTCTTGGAACGCTGTGTTCTTTTGCCACCATGCATAACACCCCTTGTTATGACCAAATAACTCAATCTTTGTTTCCTCAGTCCACAGCATCTTCTTCCAAAATGAAGATGGCTTGTCCAAATGTGCGTTTGCATACCTCAAGCGACTCGGTTTGTGGCATGTGTGCAGAAAAGGCTTCTTCCGCATCACTGTCCCATACGCTGAATTGTTGAACGATGCACAGTGACACCATCTGCAGTAAGATGTTGTAGGTCTTTGGAGGTGGTCTCTGGGCTGTTTTTGACCGTTCTCACCATCCTTTGCCTCTCCGATATTTTACTACTGGCCTTAACAAGAACTGTGCCTGTGGTCTTCCATTTCCTCACTATGTTCCTCACAGTGGACACTGACAGCTTAAATCTCTGCAATAGCTTTTTGTAGCCTTCCCCTAAACCATTAATGTTGAACAATCTTTGTTTTCTGGTCATTTGAGAGTTGTTTTTAGGCCCCCATGTTGCCACTCTTCAGAGGAGAGTCAAAGAGAACAACTTGCAATTGGCCACCTTAAATACCTTTTCTCATAGTTGGATGCACCTGTCTATGAAGTTCAAGGTTTAATGGGCTCACCAAACCAATTGTGTGTTCCAATTAATCAGTGCTAGGTAGTTACAGGTATTCAAATCAACAAAATGACAAGGGTGTCCAAATTTATGCACCTGTCTAATTTCATTTTGATGCATATATTATTGATCCAATATACCTAATTTCACTACTGAAATATTGCTGTGTCCTGTCAGGGGTGCCTAAACGACTGTGTGTATGTGTGTATGTATGTGTGTGTGTGTATATGTATATATATATATATATATATATATATATATATATGTATATGTGTGTGTATGTATATGTATATGTGTGTGTATGTATATGTGTGTATGTATATGTATAT